>NC_080045.1:59998794-60233704 GCF_012489685.1 Lotus japonicus
CCGTTTTTTAGTATAACTACGGTATTCTGATAAGGAGGGTCAACAAGATTATACCCCAATGGATCCTTTTCCTTGTCAAAGTTCCCAAATCCCCATCCAACCACATAGAAACTCATGCCATGCAGGTGCATAGGATGCTCAATACCTTCAAACAAGTTAGTCCCCTGAAGAACAATCTCCACTGTTGAGTCATACTCAAGCACATTCACCTCTGTAGCCACTGATGGAGTATTCAGAAATGCAGGAAGATTACTACCAGTGAAATCAAAAGGCAAAGCTGGCACATCAGGGAAATTTTCCCCAAACACACCACTAATATTGTTGTAGTAAGCTTGCAAAATGTTGTTGTCTGCTGGCATTTGAAAGCTTATGTTGTTCATGCTTGCTGAGAAGCGGTTTCCATTGGGGCCAACACATGTTGAATTCCCATTTGGATCACATGGTAATGTGTTAATTGAGATTGTGAAGAACAAGTTTGTTGTTATATTTAAGGGAACATCAATTGGTGTTCTTCATCAGCTAAACTTTTTAGTTCACTTATTATATTAACAGAGGAGACAATGTCCCCTGAATCTGGTAGTGAGGGCAAAGAAGGGGTTCTTGAAGTTGGAATGTAATTGCCCCTGTATTGTACTATAGCAGTGGTTGTGGTGTTATCAAAGGGAACATCAAGTGCACTTGTAAATACTTTGGAAGCCATGTAATAGTTATCTAATGGTTGGTTTGCTTCTAGTAACACATCCATTGTTTGTCCAGGAGATATTGCTATGTAATCTACCTTCAATGGCTTTACATAGCTACCATCAGTTCCTACCACTGTGAGTTGATGTTTGGCAATTGCAAAGAACATCATTTCTTGAACTGCAGCATTGACCATTCTGAGAAGATATGTTTTGCCATAATCAACCCTAAGCTTGAAGGCATCTGCAATCTCAATAACAAAAAGTTATTCAAACATGTTAATGATTATAAGAATCAATAAAGGTTATTAGAATTCATGTTAATTGGTCCTAACTCGAGCTAGCTAAGGTTGATGATTGTTCTACAATTTATAAGATTGTATTTTGTCATATCTCTAGTCAATCTAAGACCTCTTATAGACACAACTCACACCCAGAACTGGACATGTGAAGCGTGAAGTTTGCAGGGCCTGACATTTGCGAATGGTCGGATGGCCTAATAAACATATATAAGATAGTCTCTGATACCATTTTAAAATTTGGGTAGAACTAACCAATTTAATGAGTTATCATATATACATATTATTATGTATGTACAAATAAGGTCACTACATACCGTTCTTTGAGCATGGATATAAATCACCGGGTTGACCATTAATTGTGTAAGCATCAGAAACTACAGGATCTCCTCCAGATTTCTGAAAATCTTTATAAACCTCAACAACATCTTTCTTCCACCATTCACCTAATATAATGGGGACCTCTTTGTGGGGGTTTGGAAATGGATAAGTAGTTCCAAGCTTGGGTTTTACCACAATAGCCCCATGAACGGTGGCACGAGACCAATCACTGTGAGCATGCCACCATAGTGTGCCTTCTTCTTCAGAAAATATGACCTTCTGACCGAACTTCCCACCGGGTCTAATCGGACATTGTGTCACATATTCAGGGCCATCTGACCATGGATATCTTGGTTGGTCGACTCCATGCCTGAAATTAGGATAGTTATAGAAAAGTTTATAACTAAACATTAGAATTTATATGTAAAAAAAATTACAAACTCTAATAATATATACAGTGGTTGGTTACCAGTGGATGGTGATGTTGTAGTTAGCTCGGTTATAGAGATGAACAATAATGGTTTCTCCTTTGGTCACATAAAGAGTTGGCCCAGGAAACTGCCCGTTTACAGTCAAGATGTTTTTTGTGCTGCAAAGTTTTGTGTACGAAACATCTCTCACCTACATGCAGTTTATATATCAAAGCAGGTCAGTATAACTTTTGTTTTGATATATATAACAACATTTATAAATTATAAAGACATGCATATATACAAACATCATTGGTCATAGTATGTATCAATTTATAATGTGTTAAAAGCAGATAACATATTAACATATATACCTCAAACCTGTGATGCCTTAGTGCCAGACAAGTGAGCAGGAGATTGAAGAACATAAATAGCAAAACTTGGAGGAATAGGATTTTCATACTTGAGCTGCAGGTGTGTGATTATTAGTTTGAGTTTGTGTTTGATGTGAATATTGGATATTGGATGAGATAGTTATGTTGCATGCATGTATTAATAGTTAAATGTTAACTTTGACATGGCAGGCTACGTTTACTCGCAGTGGCGGAGGGAAGGGGACATGTTTATGTCATGGTCACCGCAATATTTTGGTTTTCTTTGCTAATACCATGTAAAATTTTATGTGGCACCACCCTAAGTATTATAAAAATATTATATATATATATATATATATATATTAAATTCTCAATATTATCAACTTTTGATCTCACCTTTAACTCTTATTTGCAGTCTGTGAACTCATTTTTATTTAGTCATTCACAATATCTTTTATATTATTTTAATTTTTTGATAAGTTCAAAGTGACTATTTAGATATAACTTTCTTTAAAATTGTCTATCTCATATACTTTCACATTTATCTTTGAAATATATAAGCACACTTTTTGACCTTACGGTCGTGCTAAGAGTGCTAATTATTTGTTTAGAAAGACAAGTTGTTATTCTTCTTAGTTTTTTGTCATATGATAATACTTTTCTACTACCTTTTGAGACGATGTTATTGCTTTTACTAATTTTTAACATTTTATTGCTAGTTGAAGTAGGCGTGTATGCTAGTTGTTAACCATTGTGCTCAATCTACCTATAATAATGTTAAGCATATATTAAATTTGTTACACAAATTATGCATGTGGAAAATTGATTTTCTTTTAGAAGTTATGTACTCCCTCGGTCCCCATTTATAAGTCACATTTTGAGAGTTTTTTTGTCATAAAATATAAAACCTTTTAAGGTTATCTTTCGAACAGTTCCCATAAAATTAGACAAGGTGCTGGATTTGATTATTTTTAAATCTTGGATCTGGTTGAAAGAGAAGGTGAATGATTTTATCTGCTCTTTCTATGAATGGCGTGTACAGCCTTTGTATTTCATCAAGCGGTTGTTGCTGCTTGTGCCTATTGTTGCTCTGTTCTGCCTCATTATCCACAGTGGTGATGGTGTTATATTAAGTCTCTGCCATTGAACCTTTTGAAGCGGCTGTATCTTGTTGTGAAGCCCCTACCCTTTTGCTGGTGCATGTCCAAAGCTAGTTGGAGTGCTAATCTTTTGTTTAGTGGGTCTGTAGTTTTAGAATTAGTGTGGCTCTGCCTCTTAGCTCTCTTTCTTTCTCTTTCTATTGTATACTCCTTCCGTTTCATAATAACTGTCCACTTTGTAAAAAACACACATATTAAGAAGTGTAATTAATTTTGTTAACTTTTAGAAAAATATTATTTGTTTTCCTACTTTACCCTTTAGAATACATTTTTATCCCTCCTCATTTATTCTTTTTGCAAGGGTATTGTTTGGAAAAACATCAATTATGCTTTCTTGAAATTCTAAGTTGACGGTTATTTTAAAACAAAATTTTTCTCTAAAGTGGATAGTTATTTTGAAACGGAGGGAGTATTATTTTCCCCTTCTTTTCTTTGTAACTTTGAGTGAAGTACCCCAAGTACTTCCATTAATACAATATTTAGCTTTAAAAAACGATGAAATATTTATTACTTTTTTCTGTTTTTTTTTAAAGTTAAAAATATATAATATATAAATAAAAAATGTTGAGAAACAACCCCTCTCAACATGGGTACAGTGACCTAGCCCGCAAAACACCAGACAAAATATAGCTCATATAGCAAAAGTCTCCCAAAAGAACCCAAGCGCACAAGAGCGTGCTAAAAACCTAGTAACAACCCTAAGCGACTACTCTTCTAAAAAGGATCTTCATAAAAGTCAAAAAACGACGACAAATTCCAAGCCGCTAGACACCTGCTACAAAGACCAGACCAAAAGCCCCAACAGATAAAACCAAACCTTGTTGTAGAGCTGATACCTAAAAGCAAAGAAAGGAACAAATAGAAAAGACAACAAGGCTTGCACATGCTCCAAACCCGTAATAGTGGCACAAAGCAGACCACCCATCCAAAACTGTGCATAAACCAAGACGCTGAAGCCGGAAGGCGACCGTAGCCACTACGAGCAATCTACACAGAGCAAGGATCGACGATCAACAACCACACATGATCCAACCATACCCCACCAGCTTCCACCGACACGAGTCCAAACCACGACCAGCGTCGCTAGAAAACCTAAGAGAAAAAGCCCGAAAACACAAAAACCTCCTAACACCAAGACAACCCCAAACACCAGCCTCGACCCCCAAACTTTGGACAGAGTACACTTTTCATGCACTACAACCCAGCTGCATTAATTCATTCCCAAAACACTACGTCCCAGCAGCATAAACCCTTCAAAGTAGGGGTGTACAAGGGACGAGTTGGGACGGGTTTTGGTTAACCCTAACCCGTCCCTAGACCCGAAGCAACCCGACATTATGCGGGTCCAATTTAGGACGGGTCTATGTAGGACGGGACCGGGTTGGCCCGAGGGACAATAAGTTTAAGACGATTTGATACTAATTGCAAAACTTAAAGACAATAACATACTAAAAGAGTTATAAGTTGGAACTATTTTTTGGAAGAAATAACTTGAAATGATTCAATTCTTTCATAATCTATTGCACTTGAGGTTTACATTTTGTTTGATCATTTCTTCACCTTTCTCACATATGCATAATACACACACATGATTTTCTCTTTTAGAACATGAAAGTGTGCATAGTTTGACAAACGTTCATTTAATTCATAAGGTAGATGTTAGACATTTTAATCTCATCTACATGGTAAGATAAATTTGAGCACCATGTATCACATTTTAATCATCATAACAAATTAAAATTTTATAAAATATATATGTGGGACGGGCCGGGTGACCCGAGTGTCAACCCGAACCCGACCCTACCCGAAGTCGGATAACTCAAAGATCAACCCGAACCCGGTCTCTTTTAATGATCGGGCCGGGACGGGTTGGCAGGTAGGGCCGGGTCTTGTACACCCCTACTTCAAAGAATCACTACATCCCACAGACCCTCCCAATATAACAACAATTATATATAGCCTCAAAACAGGGGACTCAATTCAATATATTGAATCAGTGCGAGAAATAACTTTCAAACCCAGTTAAAGTGCAAAGCTAATTTAATTTTCCCCACAAACTCATTTGATTCTTTTTAAAAAACTAGTGCAATAACCCGTGCGTTGCACGGAATTTTATGTTAGAATTTTATAATAAATAAGTTAGTTTTCATATATATGTAATTTTTAAATTATAAATAAGTCAATCGTGTAATAATATATGAAGAGAAAAATAGAATAAATAAGTGAAATTGCGTTGTATACATCAAATATTTTTTAAAACTTCCTTAAACACTACATTTACAGTACTGGTTTGTTGTTTGTCCGACTCATCCAGTATACAAAGTTTAAGATCATGTCTTGAGCGTACTCTAGATAGCTAGAGCTGCATATAATTGACAATGAGTGAAGACAGACCTTGGAAGGAAGAGCCCAACTGAAGATAGTGTTTGTCCTTGGCTTTTGTTTATGGTCATCGCAAAACATACTGCAATTTGTCATTAGCATTGTTCCCATGATAACAGTTGCACCAATAAAACGTCCACCAAGTTCATCCACAATTAACCTGGTGATTGCATAAACTTTTTGCTTGGTCTATATTTTTCAAAAGCATGATTGGAGTACCAACTTTCAATAATAGTTTGTGGTTAAGCATTCCTGACATTTTAGTGCCGTTCAAAAATTCTGTGGTAAACCACTCACCCCGGATTTCAGAATCCTCATCAGATCGCAAGGCAGAGTCGGAACTCAGATATTCATGTTCTGGTGCAATTATCATGTCAAACATGTAAGTGTTTATCATTTCAACAACCTCCAATGTACGGGCCAATATTTCTCTATCTTAAAAGAACTGCGGGTCTTTCATTTTGTGTGAAAGTTCATGATATGTATATTTAATCAATTTCATTAATGGGTCAGGAATAATTGGGATGAGCAGATCTGGCAGGATTTGAACATCAACTCTCCTGCTCTAGAATCAGGATGATCACCAATTTCAATTTTAAGAATCCAATATGCAAACTTTTTGATTTCTTTTGCTTCATCAGTCGTTTCAGTTGCGGTTAGCCGCATGTTCTTAGAAAATTTCATAACTTTGCAATGCTTCCACAATTATGAAGAGTTTACAGTAGCTTCCTCTAGTTATTACAGGTAGTATTTGTCTAAAATCACCTCCAGGTATTACTACTTTTCCTCCAAAAGGTTTATGTACGTTCTCTTCATTTTTCAACCTCATTAAACTTTGGAGTGTAACGTCTATAGCTTCAAAACAAAAACAAAAAATTCAACATTAGAGCTTCATCTCATATAATAAAGCTTGTTTCAAGCAGAAATTTTGCTCGTAGACTTTCTTGCTTTATATTACACGTTGAGGTCTTTGTAGCATCTAATTGAATGTAAATTTTAGAATGAGTCTGCCTCTAAGAAAGAGTAATGATGTTATGCCACTGGAAGCAACATTAATCACAATTAGGCATCTAGATCTAAGTACACGCGGATAAAGTGTTCCCGAGAAAAGTCTTTTGGTTCCACCGTAGCTATATAAAAAGTAGAAGCATGTTGACCTTGACAACACAGATGTGACAACCCTCTCATTTCTTGCGGATTCAACTTTACCACTCATTGACGTAAAAGAAAATGCATTGTTGTATGTTCATATTTTTTTCTTTGAAGTGTTTAGACCTAGGATCGACTTCAGTCATCAGATTAAACAATAAATCAGGTGGTCTTTGCAAGAAATGTAATTGCACTTTGCCTTTTAAGCAGTATAATGAAAACTCCGGATTTGGAGTATTTTTAGATTTCTCACTACTTTCTCCCCGTGAAAGATGTATCTTTATAATTTGTATAACCAAGATAGTAGATTATATGTTACATAATAAACTTTTAAGATGAAGTTTTAATGTAGAGGTAGTGAAATTTTTTAAATTTATTTATCTATTAACTTTTACGTAAAACTATTTTCAAGTAACTAATATGTTCTTCCCTAGGAACTTCTAAATTTGAAATTTAAGAATAAGTAAAGGGAAAAATGTAAACTGCTACTCTGAGGTTTGGCTCCTGTGCAACTTATACCCTAACTTTTTAAAAGGTGCATATATCTCCCCAAACCTACAAAACTGTGCAAAACAACCCTTATGTTGACTTTTCTTTTAAGTTTTAATATTCTTTATCACTTTACATGTTTTCCCCCTTAGAGGCAGTGGTTTGATGGTCTCTTTTTGGTTGGTATAGGGGGTTAGTTGCACTGACCTTTCCCTCATTGGTCTTTTGGTAAGGTTGCTTTGGTGGAAGGGGTCAGGTCGTTTTCTTTTTTATGGCTAGTTGTATAGTTTGGTCTTGGGGCTTGTTTGAGCGCTTTTGTTGCGTTGGCTTTATTTGTCTGTTGTGTCCCCTCTTTTTGATGTTGGTTTGTGTTTCCTTGACTATAGTATTTTATATATCATTTTGCTCTCGAAAAAAAACTTAAAAGGAAAATCAACAGAAGGGTTAGTTTGCACATTTTAGTAAGTTTAGGGAGATAAATACAACTTTAAAAAGGTTAAGGTCTAAATCACATGGGAACCAAACCTTAGGGTCGTAATTTTCATTTTTCCCATAAATAAATAATGATTATATATGTATTTTTCTATTTAACATGAAAATGGTTTAATGTATGTTCCATCCCTTGAGAGCTTTTAATCCTGTAATTTTTATTAAAACAATTTTGTAATTTAAACATGATTCAATAAACTATAATTCAATAAACTATATGTATTATATATATTTACTCCTCAAACTAATATGAATTATGAAAAACCACTAAAATTATTTTAAATTTCTTTCTTATTAATTTTAACATAAAATCTTCACATAAAATATTTCTCCTGTGAGAAATCTATACCTTCAAATTCATGGAGAACACATTTCACTACCAAATTATTAAAGTCTATAGTCATTTTATGTATACTTTATCTAACTAAAACAATAAATAAAAAGAGACCGTTACATTTCAAAAATGGGGATAATTTTCTCCTAAAATTTAGGTAAGCGTATAAAAATTCATAAAGCATAAAGCTGACTTCTTAAATTAAGGATTTGAGGCACATATACAAATTCATAAACCATAAATTCACTATTTGAATCAAGCATTTTAATTGTCTCATTGTTAACATATTGACAATACAATATTCACCAAAAGCACTCATAATACAACTTTAGATGGTGGTGGGAGACTTGGGTGAAGGGTGCACCAATTGAACCTTATAACAGAGCTAAGTGAACAACAAATTGTATTCGATTCAAGTAGAATCAGAAATCATGGAGGACACAAAAGTATAGTTGCAATGGTTGATTAATAAGAGTGAAGAACGAAATACGAAAACTACTCTATTATTGGTTCTTCTTCTTAATTATCTTGCCATTATACACACAATATAAAAGTGAAGGTATGAAAAACGGTAGAAAGGGGGGGGGTTTGAATAACGTTTTCAGTATAAAACTTCCACCTTAAAGATTTTGACAAATCTTTCGAGAACTTAAGTGCTAAAGATAAGAGATAGAAAAGCACACAAGGATTTTATCCTGGTTCACTTGATGAATCACTCAAGCTACTCCAGTCCACCCGTTAAGGTGATTTCTTCCTTCTTAGAATGAAGGCAATCCACTAATCAGGTAAGAGTTACAACTGCACTTGAAACCTACAAGTGACTAACAATTACACTGACTTAGCTCACACTAAGATTCACTCTCTTAGTCTTCTCTAGGATCCGATCAGCCTTGATCTCCTAAAGGAACTAAACAAACTGTTTATCAAAGAATTGTTTACAAGAGATTTGCTTCTAAAAAGCTAATAGTAAACTCAATGAATTTTCAGATGAAAGAAAGCTTAGAAGAATTTAAGTTTGTCTTGCGCGTATGTGAATGCTTCTAGCCGTTTCTTTCAGTCTTCAGCCTCTTTATATACTCCAAGGATTAGGGTTGAGCGTTGCATGGGAAATGCTACCGTTGGAGGGCAGTTCTGGAAAATCCAGCTTCTGCTGTGTCTGAGACTGTTAGGTAGGTCGTCAGGAAGGTACAGTTGCTTTTGTACTTGGATAGCGACTTGACCTTTAAACCTAGGAGACTTCTGATCAGGGGAATGCTTCATATTGGAACTTGTGAAGCCGGTTGATCAGAGTCAGAGGGAAAGCTCAGATCCTCTGACCATTGTTTCTTCTGATTCTGAGCTCAGAGGGAAGAACATGGTCTTCAGAGTATTTTGCTTCTGGACAACAGAATTTCACTAATCAGCTTCTAGATCTACAGAGTCTTCTACACCATCAGAATATCTGAACCTTCAGTGTTTCTAGGTTATCAGAACTTCTGGATCTTCAGAGCTTCTAGTGACTGAGTCCACATCAGAGTTTGTGTAGCTTCAGAACTTCTAAAGCTTTTCCACTGTTCATACTGAACATGGTGAATGCGAAAGCGTTGCTTGGGTTGCTCTTTATACACAGTGCTTCTGATTTGTGTGAGATTGAGTTGAGGTCAGAACCTGTAAATAGCACACTCAGAGAAACACGTTAGAGTACCACAATTGTTCATATCAAAAGGTTAACTTGTAATCATCAAAACATAGAGTTGTACTACTAGATCAAAACTTGATCTTACAATCTCCCCCTTTTTGATGATGACAAAACTAAGATTTTTGATGAACAATTCTTAAACATTAAACTAAATTCACTCAGAGTTTAGAGATATAGAATAATACTTATCCTGATGTGAATAGTTTATCTTGCTCATTCTGAATTCAAGTCACTGCTTGATTCTGAGCTTAGCTCCTCCTGAATCTAATACTTGATGAAAACGTTAGTAAAGTCTAGATTCTGAGCTAAACGATATAAGAGTTCAGAGTGAAAAACTTATGACATAGATGAAAATCGAGTAATCAAAGCGCATAAGTAATCAGAGTCACGGACAGGGTATCAGAGTCTTGGGTATCAGAGTCAACTAGAATCACTTCAGAAGAAGTGAAATGTATTCCTTGTATTTGCCCAGTGACACATCTATGGTCATGAAGGTGGAACTCTTAAATTCTCCAAAAGAAAAAAATAAATCACACTAACACATCTTACACATCAAAAACTGGGTGTACTCCCCCTTTTTGTCATAAGCAAAAAGCTTGGGGTGTGAAAAACTTAGCTTGAAGTACAAGGTACTCCCCCTTAGAGAAGGTCTAAGTTTAAAGAAAATGAAAACTATGCAAGAATCAGAGTTAGGCGAAATAAATAGAAGAGTTAATGCAAGAGAAGAACGTTTACCACCGGTCAAGGGAGTAAAGAGAAGGGTCAGTTACCAAGAACTTAACCTCGAGAAACCGTAGGAGCATTAACGTTCAGAGAGAAAGTGAAGCCTATATAAAGCGTTGGAGAGAGAGGTAAGCTTCACACCTCGAACAATTTTCAGTAAGGAAAAAAAATGGCATCATACATCGTAGCATTAGAAGAGCTGAGGAAGAAGGCCTTCGAGGAGGACTTGTTCCTGAACATCAGGCATCCAGAGGGTACAACGACCATCTCGGAGCTGACACGGACACTGCTGGAGGAGGACCTGCGTCCAGAGTTGAAGAGAGACCTGAGGGAATTTCTTGCCTTCGTGGAGGAGGTGCAAGAACTCAGCCGGCTTGAACTCAAGCTGCTGGAAGAAAGAGAGAGTTTGGAAGAGAAGCTCAAGACTGCAGAAGAGAGTCTGGAGAGGGATGAGCTAAAGAACAGGCTCAGCAACATCCAGTATGCACTGGAGCGTCTGGAGAAGGATAGGTCAGAGCAGCGCCAGGAGTGCAGAAGAATGAGGAGGGATCCTCCATTCTAGACATTTAGGGAAAGAATGTATGATGTAAACATAAAGAGATTATGAATAAAAAGATTTTTGCAAACACATGTGACAAAAAAAAAATATATAGATGTGCATAGATAATCACAAGCGAGCAAAGTAGAATAAATAAGTAAAAAGAAACAGAAGTTAACAAAATAAAACAACGTTAAAGAAAAAGAAAAACGAAGAGATCCTAAAACTAAGGTTTATCAGTTCGACGCAGAAGTTCCATCATCATGTGCTTCATTTCAATTAGCATGGATTCATGAGTGTCAAGACGCTGTTCCATGATGTCGAGTCTGGATGAGCTTGACTGAGTAGAACCGGAAGGAAAATTCTGAGCAGCTTGAGGATCTGGAATGGAAGCAGAAGCAGCAGGAGTAAACACTACTGGTGCAAGTGCTTGGCATCTAAGAGCTTCAGCCTCAGCTTCAAGTCGCTCTGCCTCTAATCTGGCTTGTTCAGCTTGAGCTGCTGCTTGACGTGCAGCTTCTTCTGCTTGAGCTTTCTTTCTCTTGGCTTCTTCAATAGCTTCAAGAAGCTTATGTCTCTGTTCTTGTTCATGAAGAGCCACCCTTCGAGCAAACCTTTGCTTTGCAGCCTCAATCCTCTGACTTCCCTCTGCATGCAGGAGCTGCATCATAATTGGAACTTGAGCCACTAGCCAAGTGCCCAGGTTGTTCCACTCATCAGCCACACGTTCAGCATTCTCACTTAGGTCAGTCTGACCGTGCACATTGCGTAGCATCAAAGAGGCTTCATGATAGAAAATATTGATGCACTCAGAGAGAGATGTGGGTCGGAGGTGAGTGTAAGGAATTATGGAGAGGTTGGTTTCAGGAGTGGCTGGGTGATTGCTGCTGTGAGCTTCAGAGGCACCTTGTGGAGAGCCAATGTTAAACATTTGAGCATTGGGTTCAGAGGTTCCAAGGTGAGGTTCTGAAGTTTCAACCAGAGGATGAGGTGATCTAACCGAGGATTGGTTAGACACAGATTGTTCTTGTTCAGGTTCTGGTTGAATAGGCTCTTGTTGGTCAGGGGCAGGGTGAGCTTGTTGAGCCAAAGGGTCTGCCTCATGTAAAGGATTGACCAAGATAGGTTCATCTGGGTCAACTAGACGTTCAGGTCTAGGGCCAGGATATCTCCTAGGGCTTGGACAAGTGAGATAATACTCTTCTAGGGCAGACACCTTTTCTTTTCTGACCTCCATGAATTTTCTATGGGATTCAGAGTTGTTGGAGGGAGAAGAGTCAGCAACATTGGTTGGGAAGGATACAGGTGTAAAGGCTGTGGAAGAGTCTGTATCCGTGGTTCTGGCAGCAGGACGTGCTGATGCTCTGGGAACAGAGTGATCAGACGTTCTGGGTTGTGGTTCTGTTTGGTTGGGCTCTGGTTGTTCATGGATGATGGGTTCAGAAGTTAATGGGTTATACTGGATGGTGATGGGTGAGGTTGGATCAGAGGGTCCGATGGGTTGGTTCTGAAGCATATTCCAGAGAGGTGCTTCATTGGGAGAAGGTTGGAAAAATGAAGACCTTGGGGAATGTGGTGGAGAGGTGGTTTGTGCAGCTGGTTGGGACTCAGGAATGGGAGTGAGTGGATTTGAAGATTGTTTGAGCAAGGCCGAGATGGGGAGTGCATCAAATAAATTCAAATCATCATCAGAAGCAACTGCAGACTTACTTGAATGTGCTGATGATCTTGTCACTCTGGCAGGAGGTTCAGTCCTTCTGATCACTTCAGCAGCTGGTTCCACTCGAGTAGGCTTCACCACAATTCTGACTTGCTTCTTCTTCTTCTTAGGAGGACCATCCTCATTATCACCATCATCGCCATCATCACCATCATCGGGCTTGCTGGTTTCATCTTGCTTTCTCTTGGATTGACCAGCCTTCTTCTTTTTGATCAGAGGGACATCTGATTCCTCAGAAGATTCTTCTTGGATCATCTTCCTCTGAACTTTCTTCTTGGGAGGAGAAGGAAACTCTGGAGCTGGCGGCATTCTGCTGAAGAAGTCATCGAGATCAATTTCGAATCCTTGAGCCCTTAGGTCTTCAACATAGCACCTAATGGCGTCAGGATTGTCTGCCTGTGTCCACAGAGGGTAGTCATTTAGAGGCATCCTTCTACTTCTGATCTCAGAAGATGTGTCTTCATGGGCAGGAGCAATCTTCTTCTTGATTAGGCCCATCTTCTTTAGAGAATTTGCCGTGAAGACATCACTGACAATGGTGGTCAGATCCTCTGTGCATCCAGCATTTATCAGATCTTGAATGAGGCCACTCTCAATGAAGAGTGTAAGATCATGTTTTGATCTAGTAGTACAACTCTATGTTTTGATGATTACAAGTTAACCTTTTGATATGAACAATTGTGGTACTCTAACGTGTTTTTCTGAGTGTGCTATTTACAGGCTCTGACCTCAACTCAATCTCACACAAATCAGAAGCACTGTGTATAAAGAGTGACCCAAGCAACGCTTTCGCATTCACCATGTTCAGTATGAACAGTGGAAAAGCTTCAGAAGTTCTGAAGTTACACAAACTCTGATGAGGACTCAGTCACTAGAAGCTCTGAAGATCCAGAAGTTCTGATAACCAAGAAACACTGAAGGCTCAGATGTTCTGATGGTGTAGAAGACTCTGAAGATCCAGAAGCTGAATAGTGGAAACTCTGAAGTCCGGAAGCAAGAAACTCTGAAGGCCATGTTCTTCCCTCTGAGTTCAGAATCAGAAGATACAATGGTCAGAGGATCTATGCTTTCCCTCTGACTCTGATCAACCGGCTTCACAAGTTCCAATATGAAGCATTCCCCTTATCAGAAGTCTCCTAGGTTTAAAGGTCGCGTCGCTATCCAAGTACAAAAGCAACTGTACCTTCCTGACGACCTATCTAACGTTCTCAGCCACAGCAGAAGCTGGATTTTCCAGAACTGCCCTCCAACGGTAGCATTTCCCATGCATCGCTCAACCCTAATCCTTGGAGTATATAAAGAGGCTGAAGACTGAAAGAAACGGCTAGAAGCATTCACATACGCAAGACATATTCAAAATCTTCTAAGTTTTCTTTCATCTGAAATTCATTGAGTTTACTATTAGCTTTTTAGAAGCAAATCTCTTGTAAACAATTCTTTGATAAACAGTTTGTTTAGTTCCTTTAGGAGATCAAGGTTGATCGGATCCTAGAGAAGACTAAGAGAGTGAATCTTAGTGTGAGCTAAGTCAGTGTAATTGTTAGTCACTTGTAGGTTTCAAGTGCAGTTGTAACTCTTACCTGATTAGTGGATTGCCTTCATTCTAAGAAGGAAGAAATCACCTTAACGGGTGGACTGGAGTAGCTTGAGTGATTTATCAAGTGAACCAGGATAAAATCCTTGTGTGCTTTTCTATCTCTTATCTTTAGCACTTAAGTTCTTAAAAGATTTGTCAAAATCTCTAAGGTGGAAGTTTATACTGAAAACGTTATTCAAACCCCCCCTTTCTACCGTTTTTCATACCTTCAATTGGTATCAGAGCGCAAGTTCTGATTACCACACCTAACAGTGTTCAGTGATCCGGGCCGGTGTGAAAAACAATGGCTGCCACCACCAGTGAAACTCAAAGAGATGGTTACAATGCAAAGCCTCCTATGTTCGACGGCCAAAGGTTCGAATATTGGAAAGATAGACTGGAAAGTTTCTTTCTGGGTTTCGATGCAGATCTCTGGGATATTATTGTGGATGGCTACGAGCGTCCAGTTGATGCAGATGGCAAGAAGATCCCAAGGTCAGAGATGACTGCAGATCAAAAGAAGCTGTACTCACAACATCACAAAGCAAGAGCAATTCTTCTAAGTGCTATTTCCTATGAAGAGTACCAGAAGATTACAGATCGTGAGTTTGCAAAAGGCATTTTCGAATCTCTGAAGATGTCTCATGAAGGAAACAAGAAAGTCAAAGAATCAAAGGCATTGTCTTTGATCCAAAAGTATGAATCCTTCATCATGGAGCCAAATGAGTCCATTGAAGAAATGTTCTCCAGATTTCAGTTGCTTGTAGCAGGCATACGACCTCTCAACAAGAGCTACACAACAGAAGATCATGTCATAAGGGTCATCAGGTGTCTTCCTGAAAGTTGGATGCCTTTAGTGACTTCAATAGAGCTCACGAGAGACGTTGAGAATATGAGTTTAGAAGAACTCATCAGCATCTTAAAATGCCATGAGCTGAAGCGCTCAGAGATGCAAGATCTGAGGAAAAAGTCCATAGCCTTGAAATCTAAATCTGAAAAGGCTAAGGTTGAGAAGTCAAAAGCTCTTCAAGCTGAAGAAGAGGAATCTGAAGAAGCATCAGAAGATTCTGATGAAGATGAGCTGACTCTGATCTCCAAGAGACTCAACCGCATCTGGAAGCACAGGCAGAGCAAGTACAAAGGCTCTGGAAAGGCAAAAGGAAAGTATGAGTCCTCAGGGCAGAAGAAGTCTTCAATCAAGGAAGTCACATGCTTTGAGTGCAAAGAATCAGGGCACTACAAAAGTGACTGTCCAAAGTTGAAGAAGGACAAGAAGCCAAAGAAGCACTTCAAGACGAAGAAGAGTCTGATGGTGACATTTGATGAATCAGAGTCAGAGGATGTTGACTCTGATGGTGAAGTCCAAGGACTCATGGCTATTGTCAAAGACAAGGAAGCAGAGTCAAAGGGAGTTGTTGACTCTGACTCAGAATCAGAAGGAAACCCCGACTCAGACGATGAAAATGAGGTATTCGCTTCTTTCTCTACCTCTGAACTGAAACATGCATTGTCTGATATTATGGATAAGTATAACTCCTTATTGTCTAAGCATAAGAAGCTGAAAAAGAACTTATCTGCTGTCTCTAAGACTCCTTCTGAACATGAGAAAATTATTTCTGATTTGAAAAATGATAATCATGCCTTGATCAATTCTAACTCTGTGCTTAAGAACCAGATTGCTAAGTTAGAAGAAATTGTTGCCTGTGATGCCTCTGATTGTAGAAATGAATCTAAGTATGAAAAGTCTTTTCAAAGATTCCTAGCTAAAAGCGTGGATAGAAGCTTAATGGCTTCAATGATCTATGGCGTAAGCAGAAATGGAATGCATGGCATTGGCTATTCTAAACCAATTAGAAATGAGCCCTCTGTGTCTAAAGCTAAATCTTTATATGAATGCTTTGTTCCCTCTGGTACCATATTGCCTGATCCTGTACCTGCTAAAGTTGCTAAACATCCTCTTAAAAAGGGATCTTTCTCTATGACTAAATATCATGCAAATATTCCTTTAAAATATCATGTTGAGACACCCAAGGTGATCAGAACCTCTGGGGTAACTAACAAAAGAGGACCCAGAAAGTGGGTACCTAAGGACAAGATTATCTATGTTGCAGATATCCTTGATAGCTCCACTGAAACACCAATCATGGTATCTGGACAGTGGATGCTCGCGTCACATGACGGGAGAAAAGCGTATGTTCCGAGAGCTGAAACTTAAGCCTGGAGGCGAAGTTGGCTTTGGAGGAAATGAAAAGGGTAAAATTGTTGGTACTGGTACTATTTGTGTAGATAGTAGTCCATGCATTGATAATGTGTTATTAGTAGACGGCTTAACACATAACTTATTGTCTATAAGTCAATTAGCTGACAAGGGTTATGATGTTATATTCAATCAAAAGTCCTGCCGGGCTGTAAGTCAGATCGATGGCTCTGTTCTGTTTAACAGCAAGAGGAAGAACAACATTTATAAGATCAGATTATCTGAGTTGGAGGCTCAGAATGTGAAGTGCCTTCTGTCTGTTAATGAAGAGCAGTGGGTATGGCATAGACGGTTAGGGCATGCCAGTATGAGAAAGATTTCTCAGCTGAGCAAGCTAAACCTTGTCAGGGGCTTACCCAATCTGAAGTTCGCTTCAGACGCTCTTTGTGAAGCATGTCAGAAAGGCAAATTCACAAAAGTCCCTTTCAAGGCAAAGAATGTTGTCTCAACCTCAAGGCCGTTAGAACTTCTGCATATCGACCTGTTTGGACCAGTGAAAACTGAGTCTATAGGTGGCAAGAGATATGGGATGGTTATCGTTGATGACTATAGCCGCTGGACATGGGTAAAGTTTCTAACCCGCAAGGATGAGTCTCATGCTGTGTTCTCTACCTTCATTGCTCAAGTGCAAAACGAGAAGGCTTGTAGGATTGTGCGTGTCAGAAGTGACCATGGTGGAGAGTTTGAGAATGACAAGTTTGAGAGTCTGTTTGATTCCTATGGAATTGCACATGATTTCTCTTGTCCCAGAACTCCTCAACAAAACGGTGTTGTTGAGAGGAAGAACAGAACTCTTCAGGAGATGGCTAGAACCATGCTCCAAGAAACTGGCATGGCTAAGCACTTTTGGGCAGAGGCAGTAAATACAGCATGTTACATTCAGAACAGAATCTCTGTGAGACCAATTCTGAATAAGACTCCTTATGAATTGTGGAAGAACATAAAGCCCAACATTTCTTATTTTCATCCTTTTGGCTGTGTTTGTTATGTTCTCAATACTAAGGATAGATTGCATAAATTTGATGCTAAGTCTTCTAAGTGTCTATTACTCGGTTACTCTGAGAGATCTAAAGGTTTTAGATTTTATAATACTGATGCTAAGACTATCGAAGAATCGATTCATGTTAGATTTGATGATAAGCTTGACTCTGACCAGTCAAAGCTAGTTGAAAAGTTTGCAGATTTAAGCATTAATGTTTCTGACAAAGGCAAAGCTCCAGAGGAAGCTGAGCCAGAGGAAGATGAACCAGAGGAAGAAGCTGGTCCCTCTAACTCACAAACTCTGAAGAAGAGCAGAATCACTGCAGCTCACCCTAAGGAATTGATTCTGGGCAACAAAGACGAACCAGTCAGAACCAGATCTGCCTTCAGACCCTCTGAAGAGACCTTGCTCAGTCTGAAAGGATTGGTGACCTTAATTGAACCCAAGTCCATAGATGAAGCTCTTCAGGACAAGGATTGGATTCTGGCCATGGAAGAAGAATTGAATCAATTCTCCAAGAACGATGTTTGGAGCTTAGTGAAGAAGCCTGAGAGTGTCCATGTTATTGGAACGAAATGGGTATTCAGAAACAAGCTGAATGAGAAAGGAGATGTAGTTAGAAACAAGGGAAGGCTATTTGCTCAAGGCTACAGCCAGCAGGAAGGAATAGACTACACTGAAACATTTGCTCCAGTAGCAAGACTGGAGGCAATCAGACTGTTGATCTCTTTCTCAGTAAATCACAACATAGTTCTACATCAGATGGACGTGAAGAGTGCCTTCCTAAATGGTTATATCTCAGAGGAAGTATATGTTCATCAACCCCCAGGTTTTGAAGATGAGAAGAAACCAGACCATGTGTTCAAATTGAAGAAATCACTCTACGGTCTGAAGCAAGCTCCCAGAGCATGGTATGAGAGACTCAGCTCATTCCTTCTAGAGAATGAGTTTGTAAGGGGTAAAGTAGATACAACTCTTTTTTGCAAGACTTATAAAGATGATATCTTAATTGTGCAAATTTATGTTGATGATATTATATTTGGTTCTGCTAATCAATCTCTATGCAAAGAATTTTCTGAGATGATGCAGGCTGAATTCGAGATGAGTATGATGGGAGAATTAAAGTACTTTCTGGGAATACAAGTTGATCAAACACCAGAAGGAACATATATCCATCAGAGCAAGTACACTAAAGAACTTCTGAAGAAGTTCAATATGCTGGAATCTACAGTGGCCAAGACTCCAATGCATCCTACATGCATTCTGGAGAAAGAAGATAAAAGTGGTAAAGTATGTCAGAAGCTCTATCGTGGCATGATAGGTTCACTTCTATACTTAACTGCATCTAGGCCAGACATACTATTTAGTGTTCATTTATGTGCTCGTTTCCAATCAGATCCAAGGGAAACCCACTTAACTGCTGTTAAGAGGATCCTAAGGTATCTGAAAGGCACCACTAACCTTGGCTTGATGTATAAGAAAACATCAGAGTATAAGCTTTCAGGTTACTGTGATGCTGATTATGCTGGAGATAGAACAGAGAGAAAAAGTACTTATGGAAACTGTCAATTTCTGGGAAGCAATCTAGTCTCATGGGCAAGCAAGAGGCAATCAACCATTGCACTATCAACTGCAGAGGCAGAATATATCTCAGCAGCAATATGCAGCACTCAGATGCTCTGGATGAAACATCAGCTGGAGGATTATCAGATCCTTGAGAGCAATATCCCAATCTATTGTGATAACACTGCTGCAATCTCATTAAGTAAGAATCCTATCTTGCATTCAAGGGCAAAGCACATTGAGGTAAAGTATCACTTTATTAGAGACTATGTTCAGAAGGGCGTACTTCTTCTGAAGTTTGTTGATACTGACCATCAATGGGCAGATATCTTTACAAAGCCCTTAGCAGAGGATAGATTTAATTTTATTCTTGTTGTTCCTTTTTTTATGTTGTCTGCATTTTAGCTAATGTATGTGTGTGCCAAGATGTGGGACCAGATGTTGTAACATCGTGCTGTGACATTTGTCCCTGCGGATCTGTTGTGTGTTTGGCTGATTTTTCTAGAAGCTTTGGAAGGATTTCGTGATAATCAAGTTAGGGTTATTGAAGAAGCTTCTCTATGCTATCTGGAATATATTATAGTGGAATCAAATCTGTTGAAGAGGATTTGATTTGGTTTAAATTGTGAAAGTTGTTATCTTTTGTTCAAATCTTATTTGATAAGATTTGTTACTAGTTTAAAAGATTTGTTCCAGATCTGTTTTATGGACTCTATTTTCGTGCAAGCCCATTGAAGATCAAGACCTGAAGAATGACTATTTAAGGAGGCTTAACCCTAGTTGCAAAGTGTGCCTTGGGCACCCAAGGATTGGGTTTTTAGGGTTTTGTTTTGTGAGTCCTTGTTCTGTTATTTTGTACACCTCTCTACTGCCTCCATTGATAATCATATGGCTTAGAGTTGGTTTGTTTAGTTGAGTTGTAATCTCTTCAAATTGTTGTTTGATCATGAGATCTATCTTTCAATCTCTTGTAAGGGATCGGTCACTGTGGCAGTGATCATTAGGAGTTAGGGGAAGTTTCCTCATAGCTTAGAGGAGAAGGGCTAAGCTAGATTCACTTATGTAATAGTGGTAGACATTGAAGAGGCTCTATACTAAGGGGGAGTACTTAGGTATAGGAGGGACTTTCATGTGACCTGAGAGCTATTATTTGATAGTGAATTGACTCCTGGATTGGTATCCTCCAGATGTAGGTGATGTTGCACCGAACTGGGTTAACAATTCCCTGTGTTTTTTTCGTTGATTTAATTTATGTACTGTTGTGCAATTGTCGAACCGATTGTCCCAACATCGCGTTCGACATCTGTCCTGTGCGAGAACCAGAATTTCAATTCTGAAAAATCTAAACATGGACTTTTGTCCAGAGTGAAGATGGATCAGAACCTCTGACTATGATACTTCTTGATCAGAAGATGTCTAGTCCAGAAGGTAACTCAATCAGAGTGTGTGTACCCACTGGTACTGACTCTGAAGCTGAGACAACAACACGTGTGTCAGAATTTCTGATGCATAGTTCCTTGTGCCCGTGTGACAGTCTGTTATGATTGCGTGTAGATGTGCTTTTCTCCTGTGTGTGATTTGTGTATTTTACTGTTACTATCTATCTTTGTTGCCCAAAATCAATTCCTTAGGGTGAGCTGCAGTGATTCTGCTCTTCTTCAGAGTTTGTGAGTTAGAGGGACCAGCTTCTTCCTCTGGTTCATCTTCCTCTGGCTCAACTTCCTCTGGAGCTTTGCCTTTGTCAGAAACATTAATGCTTAAATCTGCAAACTTTTCAACTAGCTTTGACTGGTCAGAGTCAAGCTTATCGTCAAATCTAACATGAATAGATTCTTCAATAGTCTTAGCATCAGTATTATAAAATCTAAAACCTTTAGATCTCTCAGAATAACCAAGTAATAGACATTTAGAAGACTTAGCATCAAATTTATGCAATCTATCCTTAGTATTGAGAACATAACAAACACAGCCAAAAGGATGAAAATAAGAAATGTTGGGTTTTATGTTCTTCCACAATTCATAAGGAGTCTTATTCAGAATTGGTCTCACAGAGATTCTGTTCTGAATGTAACATGTTGTATTTACTGCCTCTGCCCAAAAGTGCTTAGCCATGCCAGTTTCTTGGAGCATGGTTCTACCCATCTCCTGAAGAGTTCTGTTCTTCCTCTCAACAACACCATTTTGTTGAGGAGTTCTGGGACAAGAGAAATCATGTGCAATTCCATAGGAATCAAACAGACTCTCAAACTTGTCATTCTCAAACTCTCCACCATGGTCACTTCTGACACGCACAATCCTACAAGCCTTCTCGTTTTGCACTTGAGCAATGAAGGTAGAGAACACAGCATGAGACTCATCCTTGCGGGTTAGAAACTTTACCCATGTCCAGCGGCTATAGTCATCAACGATAACCATCCCATATCTCTTGCCACCTATAGACTCAGTTTTCACTGGTCCAAAAAGGTCGATATGCAGAAGTTCTAACGGCCTTGAGGTTGAGACAACATTCTTTGCCTTGAAAGGGACTTTTGTGAATTTGCCTTTCTGACATGCTTCACAAAGAGCGTCTGAAGCGAACTTCAGATTGGGTAAGCCCCTGACAAGGTTTAGCTTGCTCAGCTGAGAAATCTTTCTCATACTGGCATGCCCTAACCGTCTAAGCCATACCCACTACTCTTCATTAACAGACAGAAGGCACTTCACATTCTGAGCCTCCAACTCAGATAATCTGATCTTATAAATGTTGTTCTTCCTCTTGCTGTTAAATAGAACAGAGCCATCGATTTGACTTACAGCCCGGCAGGACTTTTGATTGAATATAACATCATAACCCTTGTCAGCTAATTGACTTATAGACAATAAGTTATGTGTTAAGCCGTCTACCAATAACACATTATCAATGCATGGACTACTATCTACACAAATAGTACCAGTACCAACAATTTTACCCTTTTCATTTCCTCCAAAGCCAACTTCGCCTCCAGGCTTAAGTTTCAGCTCTCGGAACATACGCCTTTCTCCCGTCATGTGACGCGAGCATCCACTGTCCAGATACCATGATTGGTGTTTCAGTGGAGCTATCAAGGGTATCTGCAACATAGATAATCTTGTCCTTAGGTACCCACTTTCTGGGTCCTCTCTTGTTAGTTACCCCAGAGGTTCTGATCACCTTGGGTGTCTCAACATGATATTTTAAAGGAATATTTGCATGATATTTAGTCATAGAGAAAGATCCCTTTTTAAGAGGGTTTTTAGCAACTTTAGCAGGTACAGGATCAGGCAATATGCTACCAGAGGGAACAAAGCATTCATACAAGGATTTAGCTTTAGACACAGAGGGCTCATTTCTAATTGGTTTAGAATAGCCAATGTCATGCATTCCATTTCTGCTTACGCCATAGATCATTGAAGCCATTAAGCTTCTATCCACGCTTTTAGCTAGGAATCTTTGAAAAGACTTTTCATACTTAGATTCATTTCTACAATCAGAGGCATCACAGGCAACAATTTCTTCTAACTTAGCAATCTGGTTCTTAAGCACAGAGTTAGAATTGATCAAGGCATGATTATCATTTTTCAAATCAGAAATAATTTTCTCATGTTCAGAAGGAGTCTTGGAAACAGCAAAGAAGTTCTTTTTCAGCTTCTTATGCTTAGACAATAAGGAGTTATACTTATCCATAATATCAGACAATGCATGTTTCAGTTCAGAGGTAGAGAAAGAAGCGAATACCTCATTTTCATCGTCTGAGTTAGGATTTCCTTCTGACTCTGAGTCAGAGTCAACATCTCCCTTTGACTCTGCTTCGTTGTCCTTGACAATAGCCATGAGTCCTTGGACTTCACCATCAGAGTCAACATCCTCTGACTCTGATTCATCAAATGTCACCATCAGACTCTTCTTTGTCTTGAAGTGCTTCTTTGGCTTCTTGTCCTTCTTCAATTTTGGACAGTCACTTTTGTAGTGCCCTGATTCTTTGCACTCAAAGCATGTGACTTCCTTAAGTGAGGACTTCTTCTGACCTGAGGATTCAGACTTTCCTTTTGCCTTTCCTGAGCCTTTGTATTTGCTCTGCCTGTGCTTCCAGATGCGATTGAGTCTCTTGGAGATCAGAGTCAGCTCATCTTCATCAGAATCTTCTGACGCTTCTTCAGATTCCTCTTCTTCAGCTTGAAGAGCTTTTGACTTCTCAACCTTAGCCTTTTCAGATTTAGATTTCAAGGCTATGGACTTTTTTCTCAGATCTTGCATCTCTGAGCGCTTCAGCTCATGGCATTTCAAAATGCTGATGAGTTCTTCTAAACTCATATTGTCAACGTCTCTCGTGAGCTCTATTGAAGTCACTAAAGGCATCCAACTTTCAGGAAGGCACCTGATGACCCTTATGACATGATCTTTTGTTGTGTAGCTCTTGTTGAGAGGTCGTATGCCAGCTACAAGCAACTGAAATCTGGAGAACATTTCTTCAATGGACTCATTTGGCTCCATGATGAAGGATTCATACTTTTGGATCAAAGACAATGCCTTTGATTCTTTGACTTTCTTGTTTCCTTCATGAGACATCTTCAGAGATTCGAAAATGCCTTTCGCAAACTCACGATCTGTAATCTTCTGGTACTCTTCATAGGAAATAGCACTTAGAAGAATTGCTCTTGCTTTGTGATGTTGTGAGTACAACTTCTTTTGATCTGCAGTCATCTCTGACCTTGGGATCTGCTTGCCATCTGCATCAACTGGACGCTCGTAGCCATCCACAATAATATCCCAGAGATCTGCATCGAAACCCAGAAAGAAACTTTCCAGTCTATCTTTCCAATATTCGAACCTTTGACCGTCGAACATAGGAGGCTTTGCATTGTAACCATCTCTTTGAGTTTCACTGGTGGTGGCAGCCATTGTTTTTCACACCGGCCCGGATCACTGAACACTGTTAGGTGTGGTAATCAGAACTTGCGCTCTGATACCAATTGAAGGTATGAAAACGGTAGAAAGGGGGGGTTTGAATAACGTTTTCAGTATAAAACTTCCACCTTAAAGATTTTGACAAATCTTTCGAGAACTTAAGTGCTAAAGATAAGAGATAGAAAAGCACACAAGGATTTTATCCTGGTTCACTTGATGAATCACTCAAGCTACTCCAGTCCACCCGTTAAGGTGATTTCTTCCTTCTTAGAATGAAGGCAATCCACTAATCAGGTAAGAGTTACAACTGCACTTGAAACCTACAAGTGACTAACAATTACACTGACTTAGCTCACACTAAGATTCACTCTCTTAGTCTTCTCTAGGATCCGATCAGCCTTGATCTCCTAAAGGAACTAAACAAACTGTTTATCAAAGAATTGTTTACAAGAGATTTGCTTCTAAAAAGCTAATAGTAAACTCAATGAATTTTCAGATGAAAGAAAGCTTAGAAGAATTTAAGTTTGTCTTGCGCGTATGTGAATGCTTCTAGCCGTTTCTTTCAGTCTTCAGCCTCTTTATATACTCCAAGGATTAGGGTTGAGCGTTGCATGGGAAATGCTACCGTTGGAGGGCAGTTCTGGAAAATCCAGCTTCTGCTGTGTCTGAGACTGTTAGGTAGGTCGTCAGGAAGGTACAGTTGCTTTTGTACTTGGATAGCGACTTGACCTTTAAACCTAGGAGACTTCTGATCAGGGGAATGCTTCATATTGGAACTTGTGAAGCCGGTTGATCAGAGTCAGAGGGAAAGCTCAGATCCTCTGACCATTGTTTCTTCTGATTCTGAGCTCAGAGGGAAGAACATGGTCTTCAGAGTATCTTGCTTCTGGACAACAGAATTTCACTAATCAGCTTCTAGATCTACAGAGTCTTCTACACCATCAGAATATCTGAACCTTCAGTGTTTCTAGGTTATCAGAACTTCTGGATCTTCAGAGCTTCTAGTGACTGAGTCCACATCAGAGTTTGTGTAGCTTCAGAACTTCTGAAGCTTTTCCACTGTTCATACTGAACATGGTGAATGCGAAAGCGTTGCTTGGGTTGCTCTTTATACACAGTGCTTCTGATTTGTGTGAGATTGAGTTGAGGCCAGAACCTGTAAATAGCACACTCAGAGAAACACGTTAGAGTACCACAATTGTTCATATCAAAAGGTTAACTTGTAATCATCAAAACATAGAGTTGTACTACTAGATCAAAACTTGATCTTACACTTTTCATAACGGTTCTTGGTTGCTATCAACTCCTTCACGCACTGAGCCATTCCCGCCACAGTACTGGCGGCAGAGAGCGCATGATGGATCGCCACAGAAGCAATGTTGGGGGGGCCTTGACCGGAAACATCCTTGTGAATCCGGTTGTCAAAGGTACGATTCATAAAATCCAATCCGTTGAAGCGAGGATCAGATAGGTTCAGCAAAGGGGGAAGAGCCTCGCCACCAATAGCTGAGCTAGGGCCAGCTTGGATGAATGGAGTTGATGGGCGGTTGATCAGTGCGCCTGAATCCGGTTGAGGTGGCGGGACATTGTCATGCCCCTTCTTTTTCTCAGTCGGACGACCTTTTGGATCAAGAGTTGATTGGTGAAGAGGTTTACCACCAGCAGCGCTCAAAGTTTTTTGGCGCTTTGGGTCCCTGACGTCATCAGAGCCCGAAGTACCTTCATTCTTTTTCTTTTGCTCAGTCTCGGCGGCCCTTTTCTTCGCCGCCGCAGCAGACTGGGCGAGGTATTCCTTCATCTTGATGGGGTTGGCATCAACCTTGCTTTTTCCCATCGTGGCTGCATGGAAAACATCAATTAGGCGAGGTACATGAAAAAAAAGAAAAACAAGTTGTACAAAAATTATAAACTTACTAAAAAATTGATTTAAAGTGCCGGATTTTGACGTTTCAATCAAGTCATGACCAGAGATTACTGGTAATGTCCGGAGGTAATCGGCGATGGCCTGCTCGGATTCATCCAAGGCGTCGTATGAAACGGATATTTTTCGGCGAGGATTTTTTGTCCAGTAAAAGGGGAAGAGAGGGTTGTTATTGGAATCCCGAAACAAGTTATTCATTTCAGGCGACTCCATGACTTTGAAATATTTTTTCTGCCACACTTTGTAATGGCTTTTAAGGGCGGTAAATCGGCTCATGTTCTTGCGAGCCAAAAGAGGAACCCACTTGATAGATGTAGGTTTTGTGGTGACTGTCTTATAGAAAATGAAAAACAAGGGATAGGTGGGAGTGCAACTCAAATGTTCACAGAGAATTTCAAAGCTGCGCATAAAGCCACAGGCGTTGGGTTGAAGTTGACAAGGCGCCACGTTCAAAAAGGTGAGAACGTGGCATATAAAAGGTGAGAAAGGGAGTTTGATATTCAAATCCAAGAAAAAATAACCATGAACAAAAAAGAAATCGGGCGATTCATCAGTGGGTTCCTTGCGTAAAAGAACGCAATCGTCCTCGCCACAGGGAAGAACATTTAACAGGTGATCTTCGTTATTTGAGGTGGCGGGATTTATCTTTGTAAACCCTTGAGAAGATATTCGAAGCGAACTGATGCTTCCAAGGCTACCCCAGATGGAGCGCCAAAGACACTTATCTTCAACTAAATGCACGTTAGAACGCCATTCGGGTGAAGACAAACCTCCATTAGAGGAGAGAATAGAATCAACGGAGCCGGCGGGACCGGAATCCTCGTGAGTGGAGGGCGAGGATTGTATTTCGATAACGGTGGGGGCAGAAACTTCCCCCTCCGTAGAAGGGGAAGTGAGCTCTAAGGAGGAAATGCTAAAATTTTGTGTCGACATGCTGGGTAATTTCATAAAAATAAAAAAGAAGATGAACAGGTCCAAACACAAAGAAAGAAGAAGACACACAGTGTCAAGAAAAGAGAAAGGGGAAGGACTCACCGGAGGAAGAAGCGGAGGATTGAGTAAAGATAACGTCGGCGATGGGGGAGCACCGCGCAATGACGACAGCCGGAGAGAGCAAGGTTCACCGGAGAACAAAGAAGAGAGTGAAAGCTGCGATGAAAAAGTTTTCAGAGCAAAGGTTTTCAGAAAAGTGAAAAGTGAAAGGTGAAAAGGGTATTTATAGAAGAAAAAGGAAGAGAGAGAATAAGTGGGAAAGACTGCGAAGGATCGTGGGATCGTGGGATTTGAAATTTGAAAAGGTATGAAACGAAAAGACATAACTCCTCGAGACGCACAACTGCATTTATGGCAAATGATAACAAAATCCCGGAAAAGAAGGATACGTGCGTCAGTTGAAAAGACGTGTTTGACAGGTGTGATAACGGCGAGATATCGACAAAGATAAAAAATGGCGACATATAAAGGAGCATGAAAATGGCGAGAATTCATAAGCAAGAGTGTGACGACAGGACCATGACTACAAAGAATGGCGATATACTGTAAAGACGTCTCGACTCAAGGAACCTAAGTCTCATGTCTTGGGGGCATGTGGACTGGGCGGGACACCTACACAAATGAAAGAACGGCGACACAATTATCAGAAGAATGAAGTAAATGATAAAGGCAGGCGACGAAGCAACGTATAAAGACATTTCGACTCAACTTACTTAAGCCTCATGTCTTGGGGGCATGTGGACTGGGCGGGATATAAGTATCCCTTATTCCCGCCCAAATCGAGCATTTAGATGAACGAAAGCAGCCATGGCGGGGTTTATGGAACAACGTCGAAGCCCGCCCTTCTTCTGGATGGGTCCACGCGCCAGATGGAAGATTCCTTTAGTTTTGTCTTATATGTATAGAGGCTTGGGCCCCGGTTGTCAGGCCCAAGTACAGTGACAGTCCACGTTATGATCATTCCCTCTATAAAAGGAGAGGTCAACCCCTTGTAAAAAGGACCTTTCGAACATTTAATGAGAATATTCCTTTTGTGATATTTTTAGTACTCTGCTAGGGTTTACTTTCTGTCAGTTTCCGACGTCAGATCTCCCTAGTACGGAACATGGACCAATGAAAAATCATCAATATGGACCAATTAAAAACTTACATTTGGAAAATCATTGTAACAACCAATAAAAGGAAAACATGTGGTATTTAGGTTGCAATATGGCCCACTTTGGTGGATGAGCCTTATATATTATTAAGATTGTCTTCAATATTTACCCTTACTATTTAATATGAAAGAGATAGTGTAATTTTGAAATATTCTTAAATTGAAGAGAGAAATTCATGCGTAATTTCGGAAAATTAATAAAACATTTTATAAATTTATTGCAAATAGCCATTTTTTTAATCTTTGAGAATTAAGTAAAAGAGAATTCTAATAGGGGACAAAATGATTATATTTTAATTTGGTTACCCCAAGTCAAAATCTTGCCTCCGCCACTGATTACGCGTACATGAGAATGAATGAATATTATTCAATTCAATTTAATGGTGCCCTTTGGTTTTTCTGACTGCTTGTTTAATTTTCTTAATTAATTAATTAGTTGTCCAGCTTGTCGTTGTTATCTTGATTAAATTAATTAAGCCCAATTATTAGCACACGAAGAGGGAAATATCACTAATTTATTATTTGCAGGATAGGTGAAACTCGTGAATTAGTCTTGGTTGACAACTACTTTTTTAAACTTTGAAACCAAGGTCAAATATGATATGGATTTAATTCACATCTTATGTTGAGGTAGAAAAATGTGGAATGATGAAAAAGATATAAAAAAACAGAGAAAGTAATAATGTAATAGGTGATTAGATTGAAAAATTAAAGTTAAATAGAAAATAATTAAAGGTGGAAATGAAATGTACGTATATATGAGATTTATAACTTATTATTTAATTAGTTATTCATTTTTAGTTTCTCCGCTAGGTCTTTAAGAACTAGACATGCAATTTCATTTCATTTAAGGTGTTATATACTATATAATTATATAGTATAAGAGATTGTCTAATGTACCACAAGGTCATATAAATTTTAAGCTAATTAACTTAGGTAGAACTTGAATTTTAAGGTTTAAGGTGTTTGAATCATAAGTTTAATTTTTTTTTTGTTACAATCATAAGTTTAATTTAAAGTGTGCATAACTGCGCGCATATCTTAATAGTAAAGGAAAATACTAATGTATAATAATGTGGTTCTTCTATACGTACATGCATAGTTTGCTAAATAAACTCTAAGCTAGTTAGGTGTTAACAGCTGGAAATTAGGTGAAGTTGATTGCTCTTCTCTCTTCTAAACAAAATTGAAGATGTATATGTTGGTCTTGGTCCATCTGTCCCTGTTCACACTGTTCTTCATGACTGGATTAGGCACACAGATGGAAAGTTGAGCTTCCTTGGGTTTGTTAAATTGTTGCATGGTCCATCTCGAAGTCTTGCAAGACCTCAGTAGAAAGTTCAGAAACCATTCACAAGACCCAAGCATGCTCAATCCTCAATTATAGTACTCTGATTATGTGGCCAATAAAATACTGGTCCACACATCACATTCCTATCATCAAGGGATCTTCACCACTTATTAGAAATTGGGAGGCCTATACTCAACCACAAAAGCTAGCTCAAGAGTTAAGGTTTGCACTACCCTTATAAAGGCTATCTATGCTCTATCTCTAGCCAATGTGGGACTTCTAACACACCCCCTCACGTCCAGGACTGAACAACCTGGAACGTGGGATCAACAACAACAGGTGCCCCGAATATGGGAAGTCTCCACAACAAATGGATCTAGGATAGGCTCTGATACCATATTAGAAATTGCATATTAGAAATTGGGAGGCCTATACTCAACCACAAAAGCTAGCTCAAGAGTTGAGGTTTGCACTACCCTTATAAAGGCTATCTATGCTCTATATCTAGCCAATGTGGGACTTCTAACACCACTGTTTGATTATACTCAGCATATATAAATCATCTGGGGTTCGTTCCCGCGTTTTATAAGGTTGAAGCACTTCTACGCTTGGAGCAGGAGTCAAAACCTTCTCCCACAGGCATTTATATTTTCCACTGTAAAGCTGTTGTGTGCTATAGTTTGTGATTGTTATTAGATGATTAACATTCTAACATGTTATGAGATTCACAATTGTGGAGTATCATTCTTGTCGACGGTTGAATGAAAGAAGTTTTCAGAGCTCTGGCTTTCAAAAATTAATTTGTTGGAAGGTTTCTTTCAAGAGAAAAAGTTTCGTGTGCCAATATAGTGTAAAATTCTTTTACACCGTTAATCAATCAGATTTTGTGAATATGAGAATGATGAATTTTTTATTTAATTAAATTGATCGATATGACAAATTTTTTAAATCTAATTGGTTGACGCTGTAAAAAAAACTTTACACTGTTAGTGCATCAAAATTATACTCTTTTTTAAATTGAATAAAACAATTACATTTGAGGTCAAAACTTTGAACGAAGGAAGAATTAATGAAGGTCAAATACCAAAATGAGACAATTTTACAATGAGCTTGTATACCACATTATATTGGTCATATTTCTTTTTATAGAGAAATCGAAGAAGACATTCCAAAATAACAATTATTCGGATATCTTTACCCTTGGCCATGAATCTCCTTTGGGTTTTTTGGATAATCAATTTTGTATTCAAATATAGCAGGGGTGCTAATCCAAATACAAGAGAAAAAGAAGAAAAGACCAAGAAAATTAAAACCAGAAAAATTAAAAAGAGACCAAAAGTAAGTAGCCAAAGATACAACAGCCATGCTAAAGTTGATTATTAGTGGTTATTATTAATTATTTTATGGTTGATTGAGTTAAATCAGTTATTTTAGAATGTAATTTTTGGAGCTAGTGTAGATTGTATGATGTGCTTTGTTGGTGTGTAGTCAGATCCAATGTCTTAATTAATCGAGTGGATGAGCTTCTACTCAAGGGGAATATTAAAGACCATAGACTTGAGCTTTCTTCCATGTAAATTTGAGTTTAAGAGCTCATGACTGTCATATTGCTTCGATATTTTTTAAATTGACTCCATTTGTTTAATTTAAATCAACACGCTTACCCAGGTATCATATTTGTAGAATTTGGAAGTGCAGATACAAAATGTAAGAGAATGTGATGAGCGTGTGACCGGTCCAAAATGCCTTAAAAGTGATGATGGAGAATTCTAGATAAATTTAAATGGTTGGGAATATAAATGAATCCATTGAATTTCTTGAACTGCAAAAAAGTTGTTCCGATAAAATGATTTAAAACCCTCAATTGTAAAATTATTTGTTTCGTTTGTATTACTTAATTGAATTTCCTTTATTTATTTATTATTTATTTTCTAAAATAATGATCATTTCCATTTAAAAACTTTTAAAAATTAAATTTTGTTGATAAATAAATCAAATTAAAATTTTCATTCATAATTTTTTTATCATAGCTGAAAATTCATAAAAAATAATTATATTCAAATAAAGCATTTAATTAGTTTATAACTATATTACACTCTTTTATATTATTTATATACAAATACAATAATTAAATATCTTATATTTACAAAGTCATTTTTGTTGCATCGATTTAATGTCAAATAATAGTGTCGGCCATTTACATTGATGCTAAATTTCACTAATTAGCATCAGCCAAATCAATAAAAAGACGAAATTAATTACACAATGTTGGTTGAGATGCTATTAGTATCGGGTTGAATTTTTGTTAAAATCATCGATCAACTAAGTGTCTGTTTTATGTCAATTAGCGACGGTTCATAACTGACTCAAACTTCACCGACCAACTTAGCATTGGGTTTGGTCGACGCGCTATTTATGAGTACCTATTTATGAATACAATTAAAATTAATTTTAATACCAATTTGATTCAATTAAAACTTACAACATGTATCAAACAAAATAAACTGCCTTTCAAAAACGAAAATGAAACACATAACATGAGTTAGATACAGGCAGAGCTGGGTACACGGGTTGCCCGCCCCGCGTAGGCCCGCATTTAAGCGGTTCTCTATTTTTCGGGCTATAGCTCACACTAGTTCGCGAGCCATCTCGCAGACTTCGGCATCTCTTACCCATTTTTTGCCTTTGTAGTCCGCCCCGCGCTAGCCCAGTCCGCGTAGGCCCGCATTTTAGCGGTCCACTATTTTCCGGGCTAAAGCTCGCACTAGTCCGCGGTCTTGCGTCCCGGCCCACAGACTTCAACACGCTTACCCAAGTGAATATAATGAGATTTTAAAATATATAAGAATGAGCACTCGAATTTAATATATTGGAGTGCTAAAATAAAATAACTTTAAAATCCTGTATTCTCTAGAAATCGAGAATAAAAATTAAACAAGCTAACAATATAATACAATTACAAAAATCAAAGCAAAGGATACAAGATCGGAGCCTAAGCCAAACACCCCAAGTGCAGGGTCTTACAAAAAAAAACTTGACCAGTGATTAAAATTAGTCACATTTCCTCTTCATATGTCCATTCCGGCTGGTCCAATGACATTTCAGACTATTAAGCTGAATTGCGTTGGGACTTCTGGGCCTTAGCCCACTTATTACTAATGAATTGTGTTTTGGTGACCAAAAGAAAGTTTAGTTGGCCCTCCAATTATAGATAAAAATAAGAGGCGGAAAAAATAATAATATAAGTGATTTTATATGGGACCCGAAAGAAACCGCTCTGCTAAAGTTTACAAAGTTGTTCTCCTTCTACCCCTTGGGGGCTTCTCCCCCATGGGGGATCTTTCTCCTCCATTAGGGGGTTTATTCCTAGTAATCTTAGGTGTTTTCTCACACATATGTGAGTTTTCTACCACATTAGGTGGTTTTCCACCCAAATAAGTGAGTTCTTCCTCTGTTCCCTTGCTTTGCCATCTATCAACCGCCCTCCGTCGTGTATTCATCACCATCCACCCACTATTAGCACTAGATCTGAGACCATTAACACCCATGCCCCTTCTTCCCTCATCGTCAGATCTGCGCCCTCCACCGCCTCCTAGCCATCGGCAGATCTAGGCCAACGCCACTGCATCTGGTCGTCAGCAGCAACCACCTCCTCTGCACCCGCAACGCCATTGGCGACCTCAGTCACCAGTCACCACGCAGAACCATCTGTTTACCACCACCCTCCTATGCAGGTCTCAGTTCAAGCTACAATGATGCCTCCTACAACGACCTTTACTGTGCCACCGTGGCTTCAGGTTCTACAAATGCCTGCTTCCTCTTTTGTTTTCAGACTTCCTGATTGTCTCTGCTAAGACGTTATTGAAGCCATGTTCCAGGGCGTCCCTGTTGTTAGCATTGGTTACAACTCCGGCAGAGCCGATGAGTTATCTATTTGGAGTGTCGTTTAAAGAAGTTGAAAAAAGTTTTAACCGCTCCAGGCTGGATCATGTGTTAATTTTTGGGGTTTTGTGGTTATCTATAACCTTTAGGGTTTTGCTTAATTCATGTTTTAACTAGTTGAACCAGAGTGAGCCTGCTTGCTCTTCATTTTCTTATCTTTGTGCATTGCAAAATCACTTTTTGAGATTTTATTCCACATGATGTAAGTGTCATTTGGCAACCTATTTGGATGTTTAATCTAAACACCTTTGACAAACAAAAAGTGATTATATATGAAACAAAAAATTGATGCAAGATAATCTACGTGGACACAACCTGCTGACTAGACTAGCCACTGGACCGTTGACCGGTCAAAATTGAACAAAATGACTTAATTTGATAAAAAAATTATTTCAGGGATTTTATTTTCAAAGAAAATTTTACCAGGGACCCAATTTTGATTCCGTTTAAAAGCCCATGAACCAACATGATATTTAAACCTAAAAAATATGGAGTAGAGTGTATGTGAATGAATTAAAACTATTATGCGTGCACAACAGCTTCTCACGACACATAAAATGGAAATAAAAATATCTCCAAAATGATAATCAACGAGATTTATTGACAATTTGAACATAAAACTCATATATTAAGAACCAATTACGTTTTGTAGCAGTTACACAACTTTCATATTTCATTCTTGTAACACAAAGTTTTACTTAATATAAATGAAATAATAAAACAAGAAAATACAATTGAATGAAAGAATTGAAATACAATTGGAATGAATTAGCTGCTCTGCTTCAACTAATTAACATTGTGGCATGTCTAATGGTGGTGGGAGCATCTTCTCTTCAGGGTTATTACCATCCTTCACAATGAAAGTCATAGCCATTCCCCAACTGACATGTCGCTCTATATGGCAATGCATGAACCATACACCTGATATACCGAATAAATACTTAGAAAACCACCTCTTGAATGGAAAAATAAAATCAAAATTAAAAGATAATCATCAATAAATATTAATTAACAATTTACAAACCTGGATTTTTAGCTCTGAATCTTATGGTTGTCCAACCGTTTTTTGGTATAGCTACGGTATTCTGATAAGGAGGGTCAACAAGATTATACCCTAATGGATCCTTTTCTTTGTCAAAGTTCCCAAATCCCCATCCAACCACATAGAAACTCGTGCCATGCAGGTGCATAGGATGCTCTATACCTGCAAACAAGTTAGTCGCCTGAAGAACAATCTCCACTGTTGAGTCATACTCAAGCACATTCACCTCTGTAGACACTGATGGAGTATTCAGAAATGCTGGAAGATTACTACCAGTGAAATCATAAGACAAAATTGGCACATTAGGGAAATTTTCCCCAAACACACCACTAATGTTGTTGTAGTAAGCTTGCAAAATGTTGTTGCCTGTTGGCATTTGAAAGCTCACGTTGTTCATGCTAGCTGAGAGACGGTTTCCATTGGGGCCATCACATGTTGAATTACCATTTGGATCACAAGGTAATGTGTTAACTGAGATTGTGAAGAACATGTTTGTTGTTATGTTTAAGGGAACATCAATTGGGTGTTCTTCATCAACTAAACTTTTCAGTTCACTTATGATATTAATAGAGGAGTTGGTGTCTCTTGAATTTGGAAGTGAGGGCCAAGAAGGGGTGCTTGAAGTTGAAATATAATTCCCCTTGTATTGCACTATAGCAGTGGTTGTGGTGTTATCAAAGGGCATAACAGGTTGACTTGAATATGCTTTGGAAGCCATGTAATAGTTATCTAATGGTTGGTTTGCTTCTAGTAACACATCCATTGTTTGTCCAGGAGATATTGTTATGTAATCTACCGTCAATGGCTTTACATAACTACCATCAGTTCCTACCACTGTGAGTTGATGTTTGGAAATTGCAAAGAACAACATTTCTTGAACTACAGCATTAACCATTCGAAGAAGATATGTTTTGCCATAATCAACCCTAAGCTTGAATGTTTCTGCAATTTCAATAACAAAAAGTTATTCAAACATGTTAATGATTATAAGAATCAATAAAGGTTATTAGGATTCATGTTAATTGGTTCTAACTCTAGTTAGCTAAGTTTGAGGACTGTTCTACCATTTATAAGATTGTATTTTGTCATATCTCTAGTCAATGTGAGACCTCTCATAAACACACCTCATACCCATACCTGGACATGTGAAGTGTGAAGTTTGTAGGGCTGAAATTTGCGGATGGTCGGGTGGCGTAATAAACATATATAAGATAGTCTCTGATACCATTTTAAAAATTGGGTAGAACTAATCAATGCAATGAGCTATCATGCATAAACAAGGTCACTACATACCGTTCTTTGAACATGGATATAGATCACCGGGATGACCATTAATTGTGTAAGCATCAGAAACTACAGGAGCTCCTCCAGATTTCTGAAAATCTTTATGAACCTCAACAACATCTTTCTTCCACCATTCACCTAATATAATGGGGACCTCTTTGTGGGGTTTTGGAAATGGATAAGTAGTTCCAAGCTTAGGTTGTACCACAATAGCCCCATGAACGGTGGCGCGAGACCAGTCACTGTGAGCATGCCACCATAGCGTGCCTTCTTCTTCAGAAAATATGACCTTCTGATTGAACTTCCCACCGGGTTGAATCGGACATTGTGTCACATATTCAGGGCCATCTGACCATGGATATCTTGGTTGGTTGACTCCATGCCTGAATATAGGGTAGTTATAGAAAAGTTTATACCTAGACATTCGAATTTATATGAAAAAAAAATTACAAACGCTAATAATATATACGGTGGTTGGTTACCAATGGATTGTGATGTTGTAGTTAGCTCGGTTATAGACATGAACAATAATGGTTTCTCCTTTGGTCACATAAAGAGTTGGCCCAGGAAACTGCCCGTTTACGGTCAAGATGTTTTTTGTGCTGCAAAGTTTTGTGTACGAAACTTCTCTCACCTGCGCGCATGCAGTTATATATCAAAGCAAATCAATTTTTTTTTTGGATAAGCCAATTGTATATAAATAAAGTGCACCAGGGGTGCCGTAAAAGTATAATTACACACTCACAAAACATAAACAAAAAAACAGCAAGACTATTTACAGGTGAGAGAACAGAGCAAACATCAGGAGTATGAGCGCCTTCGTCCCAAGGCCTTCAGATGCCCCTTTTAACACTGATATATTACTAAACCACAAAATCCATTATATCATAACCACATATCAATATATAGTAGATAGCTTTTGTTTTGATATATATAACAACCACCATTGATAAATTATAAAGACATGTATATACAAACATCATTGATCATAATATATATTAATTTATAATGTGTTAAAAGCAGATAGCATATATACCTCGAACTTGTGATGCCTCAGTGCCAGACAAGTGAGCAGGAGATTGATGAACAAAAATAGCAAAACTTGGAGGAATAGGATTTTCATACTTGAGCTGTAGATGCGTGATGATTAGTTTGAGTTTGTGTTTGAATGTGAACGTTAGATATTGGATGAGATGGTTATGCTACATGCATATATTAATAGTTAAATGTTAACTTTGACATAGCAGGCTATGATTACGTGCAGGGGGGACCACATGGTCGTGCCATGCATGCAATATCTTTGTTTTATTTGTTAATACCATGTAAAATTTTATGTGGCCCCACCCTAAGTATTATAAAATATTATATATAAATATATATTAAATTCTCAATATTATTTGCTTTTGATCTCACCTAATTCTACTCTTATTTGCAGCCACATAAACACATTTTCACTTAGTCATTAACAATATTATCATATTAATTTAATTTTTTGTTAAGTCCAAAGTAACTATTTAGATATAACTTTTTTAAAAATTTTCTATCTCTTCCACTTTCACATTTATCTTTAAAACATATAAGCATACTCTTTCAATTTACATTTTTATTGCAAATAACTACTTTTCTTAATCTTAGAGGATTACATTTTAACTTAGTCACTCCAGGTCAAAATCTTGCCTCCACCATTGATTACGCTACGTGAGAATGAATGAATATTATTCAATTCAATTTGGTGGCGCCCTTTGCTTTTTCTAACAGCTTTGTTTAATTTTCTTAATTAATTAATTAGCTGCCGAGCTTGTCTTTGTTGTCTTGATTAAATTAATTAAGCCCAATTTTTTATTTGCAGGATAGGTGAAACTCGTGAAATAGTCTTGGTTGACAACTACATTTTCAAACTCATGATATGGATTTAATTATAAGAATCTTGTTTTGTTCCTATCTTATGTTGAGGTAGAAAGATGTAGAATGATGAAAGAGATATGAAAGAGAAAAAGTTTTAAAGAGTGCTTTTTTTGGTACAAAAAGAGTGCTTATCTTAATAAAATAGGAATATATTAATGCAAAATAATGTTTGCTAAATCAACTCTTAGGCGCGCTAACAGCTAGTGGAGTTGAAGATGTATACGTTGGAAGGTTTCTTGGAATTGAATAAGACAAGAAACTCGATGAATAAATTATTAATAAATAACATTTATTTTTAGAAATAGTTGCACATGTGTCATCACATGATTGGTAAACTTGATGAAAAGGATTTAAGGAACTTGATCTAAGTTTTATCCTTTATAGAATACAATTCTTGGAGCTAGTGGAGAGTGTATGATGTGCTTTATTAATTATGTGTAGTCAAATCCAAAATGTCTTAGTGGTTAGTTTTAGGGGTGTTTATCGGGTTAGATCGATCCGATGAAACCGACGAACCGAATCGAACCAAAGCAATTGATTGTTTTTTTTGTTATTCGTTTCAAAACCGATAAAAATTAATGAAGATTGGTTCGGTTCACAATTTGAAAAATTACAAACCGATGAACCGATGAACCGAACTGATGATATATATTTATATATAAAATATTTTAAATATATATATATATATATATATTAAAGAAATGTCTTGACGAAATATTGTTTATGCTATACTTTTTATGTTTGTTAGACTTATTATGTTTTTGTTTTCTATTATTATTTTGTAATGATACTAATTTTGATCACTAATTTAATTATTTCTACATTGTTAAGCACTTAAGTTGTTGATTATGGATTAAGCTATGATTGAGTTGTTGATGTGACATTTTTATGCATTGTTAAGTTGTGAATCATATGTGGTTGCTATTTATTTAAAGTTGTGGAATTGATATTGACAAAAAAATGTTGTGAAACCGATGAACCGAACCGATCCAAACCGTTCATCATCGATTTGGTTCAGTTCGGTTTAGTTTTTTTTTTTCTTTCTAAAAATCGATCAAAACAGAACCATTTAATTGAATCGGTTTTTTTTCCCACCTAAAACCGGTCCAAACCGAACCGTAAAAACCTCATAGGCTTTTTCTGAAGCGGAACATTAAAAGACCGTATGTATAGTTTGGCTTCTTATGTGTAAATTTAAGTCTAAGAGCTCATCACTATATATCATATTACTTGACATACATTTTTTTTAAGGCTTAATTGCACTTTTGGTCCCCCCAACTTTGGCCTTCTTGTGAAAATCGTCCCCAAACTTTAAAATTAGCAAAAAACATCTCTAACGTTTACACCCGATTGCAAAATTGGTTTTCCGTCCAATTCCATCCAAAAACTAACGGAATATTCCTCAAAAAATTAATTAAAAAATTTAGTCTCTGAAACATTCATCATCTTCATATTAAAAACCTAGAAATTCATAATCTTCATCCCATTTTTCCTTCATCTTCATATAAATGAGTAAATCAAAATTAAGCTTTCTCATCCAAAAATATTAACCAAAAAAACAAAAATCTTCTCTCTCATGTAGTCACGCTCCCTCCCTCTTGCACAGAATTGAAACAAATTTCTCCACAAATATCAATATTCTCCAAAACTTGCAAATTGACAAACCAGATCTTGAAAAATAGCCACTTCTCCATCAAAATTCTCTCACTTCTCTACGCAACCAGGTCTGGAAAAACTTCAGAGGCATCACAGACCCAACAGATCTGGAAAAATACCCACTTCTCCAAGTTTTCGTATGCATCACAAGTGAGGGGAAATTTCGTGAATTGATGATTTTACTCAACTTTGAGTCTCTGATTAAGTGAAGGCGAGGGACGAATCTTTATCAATTCCAGATCTAGGGCCCAAATTGAAAAACCACAATTGAATGAGAAAGAATGTTGAATATGGAAACCGTCGATTTCATCAAATCCCAGGAACAAAACTCAATCTTGTGGAATCTGGATAGGAGAAGACCGAGTCTTGGGTTTTCTGTGTTAAAAAGCTTCAAGTTTTAATATTTCTTATTTGATTTAGGTTGAAAAACTTGAAGCTTTTGTTCCTGTGTTTGAAGGAAAAGGGAAATGAGAAGGTAGAAGGAGTGAAGACCGGATCTGCGTTGGGGTTTTGGGGTTCTATGGGTTTTGTTGCTGGTTGGGGTACAGTAGTGGCTCGGTGTGGGTGAGATTGGGGGTGGTGGCTCTGTTGTTGCTTCTTCGTTATTCCTGGGTTGCTTGGTTCTTTGAAGAAGATGAATATTCATCAATTTCTAGGTTTTTTTTTTAATTTTTATCCCAAAATTCGTTAAATATTAGATGGAAGTGGACGGAAAACCAATTTTGCAACCCGGTAAACGTTAGGGACGTCTTTTGCTAATTTTAAAGTTTAGGGACGATTTTCGCAGGATGACCAAAGTTAGGGGACCAAAAATGCAATTAAGCCTTTTTTTAAATTGAGTCAGTTCTATCTTTAATTTTTTAACGGCATGTTTTTAATCATGGGTTTGAGTTCATTTGACACATCACAATTGTAGAATTTGGAAGCGTGGATGCAAAATGCACATGCAATAACAAGAGAATGTGATGAACTTTCTTGGTGTGCGGCTTGGTCCAAAATGCTTAAGAGTGTGTTTGGGTGTAGAATTCTAGAATATAGAGTAATTTAAATGTCCAGGAATATAAATGAATCAATTGAATTTCTTGAATTTTAAAAAAAATTGTTTAGATAAAATGATTTGTTCCCCTACAATGTAAAATTCTTTGTTTCTACTATGTAATTGAATTTTGTTCATTTATTTATTTATTTATTTCTAAAATAATGTTCATTAAAAAAATTATTTTTTATTTCCATTTAAAAAATTTAAGCAATTAAATTTTGTTATATATAAATCAATTAAATTATCATTCATAATAATTTTATCATAGCTAAAAATTCATCTGCGTATTTCTAGCGGGTGGGAGCATCATGGACAAATTGTCCTGACCCCTCCTCTGCGTTTATACAAAACTTTGGGTAGCATCAAATTCCCTGCTACCCCAAAAAACATCTAGACTAGGTAGGTATGTGGATCTGCCCCGACCCTCTCAAATGTCTTAAAATTCAATGTTGATGGTGCATCAAGTTGCAACCCATGAGATAGTGGAATTGGTGGTGTACTGTGCGCAAGTGGGATGATATTGTTATGGGATGCTTTTTCAAAGCAATTGACCACGTTTGGGGGTGAACATGGCCGGGTAGATCCAATGAACCCGCCCAAGCCAATCCGATCAAATAGAAAAAATGCGGGTTGAATCGGGCAATTGGGTAATCGGATGGATTTTACTACAACCCAACCAAGTTCGGATCGGATTTCGGATTCAGTTCAAATCCATCCAACCCAACCAAAAATCCATACATATAATAATAAATTTTTTATAATTTTACTCATACTTGGAGTGCTAGTGTCGAAGTGATGACTTTTGAAACTTTGAGACTTAAGTATTTGTATTTATTTGTCATATTTGAACTTAGAGTATTTGTTCGTAGTTATTTGTTACATGTTTATATATAGTTATTTGGCATGTTGGAGACATCTAAGTTCTAAGTGTCATGCCATGACATTTAGTGTTGTTTTTCACTTTTTAGGTACTATTTATGTTAGATTGTTTCATGTCATTTGGTAATGATGTTTTATGTTTTCATGATATTTGGCTATATGTCATTTATGTGGTATTATTTCATGCTATTTGATATGACTTTTTGTGTCTTTTTCATGTTATTTAGTATTATAAGATATTTAGTATTTTTTATAACCTTTTCTGAATTTATAATAATTTTTGCAAGAATTTTTAATATTTCAGAGATATTATTATTTTAATATAGCGACCCAATCAATCCATCCAACCCAATCCGAACTTCGTCGAGTTGGTTCGGATCGGGTCCGAAGAAGAAATTCGTGAAATCCAACCCAACCCAACCCAAACAATTTTGATCGGTTCGGATTTTATTTTAACCAAAATCAATCCATTTCAACCCATGTGCACCCCTACGCTTGGGTATTCGAGGTAGAAATGTAGGATATAAAATGCGCTTTTGTTTTATAAGCAATTTAATTTTTAGAATATTGTGATTTAAAGTGACTCATTATGGATTGTGGAATGGGTAACAACAATTTTGGGAGACCTTGGAAGATGCTCAATGTATTGAATGCGATTGATTATCTTCGAGAAGATGTAAATTGTTTCGAGGTAAAGCATGCATTAGAGAAATGAATTTTTTTATTGGTTCACTTGAAAAGTAAGGATGTAGTAGGCTAAATGATTTGCGGGTTGTAGGAAGTGTAGGAACTAGGAACTGATTGAGTATTGTAATTGTTGCCTATTTAGGTGGGTTGTTCCCAAACTCTCTATTTCCACTGAATAATTGTTTTGTTGTCTTCGATAAAAAAAAATATAGCTAAAAATTCATTAAAAAAATATTGGGCCTCCGGCAAAATTAGTGGTTTTTATCTATAATGGTTCAATTACCTCTTCCGTCTTTGAATTCTTTGAAATCACTATGGAAAATTCCTGTTTTTTCTTTTCTCAATTAATCCATTTCCTCCGGCGTCCTCTTTTCTTCGGTACATCGATAGCTTTTTTCTGCATTCTCTAATAGTATTAATTTTAATACCAAAATTTAAGAATGAGCACTCCAATTTAATATATTTGGATGCTTAAATAAAATGACTTAAAACTCTGCATTCTCTAGGAACTGAGAAAAAAAATAAACAAGCTTTTTTTTTGGTCAAAAAAAATAAAAAAATAAAAAATAAACAGGCTAAGACGAGAGAAAAATCTGTAGATCAGTCATTGAAGAAGGAAAATTAGGCCGATAAAAAAAAACTGGATCAATGATTAAATTAATCACACATTTCCTATACATATGTTCATTCCCCTCGGCCCAATAACTTCTTGGAACTCTTTTCGGCCTTGGCCCACTTATTACCAATGAATTGGGCTTCGGTGACCTTTTTTTTTGGTTGACCCTCCAATTATAGATAAAAATAAGATAGGGAAAATATAATATAAGTGATTTTATATGAAAAAAGAAATCAGAAAGTAAGTGAAAATATGATAATAAAAACTATGAAAGAGTGCGTATGTGACGAATCAAAACTATTGTGTGCACATAACTGCCTCTCACGAAACATACAATGAAAATAAAATATCTCTGAAATGAAAGTCAACAAGTTTTAATTGACAATTTAAACATAACATTCATACATTAAGAACCAATTACATTTGTAGGCCGCTAAACAACTTTCACATTTCATTTTTGTAACACAAACTTTTGCGTAATATAAAAAGAATTAATAAAGTAAGAAAATACAATGGAATGAAAAAATTTAAATAGTATTGGAATAAATTGACTGCTCTACTGCTTCAATGAATTGACATTGTGGCATGTCTAATGGTGGTGGTAGTATCTTCTCTTCAGGGTTGTTACCATCCTTCACAATGAAAGTCATAGCCATACCCCAACTGGCATGTCGCTCTAAATGGCAATGCATGAACCATACACCTGATGATATTCCAAACAAATACTTAGAAAACCACCACTTTGAATGAAAAAAATCAAAGAAAAGTTATATTAATTCAATCATCAATAAATTTCAACAACATGCAAACCTGGATTTTTAGCTCTGAATCTTATGGCTGTCCAACCGTTTTTGGGTATAGCTACGGTATTCTGATAAGGAGGGTCAACAAGATTATAATTCAATGGATCCTTTTCCTTGTCAAAGTTCCCAAATCCCCATCCAACCACAAAGAAACTGGTGCCATGCATGTGTATAGGATGCTCTGTACCTGTCAACACGTTTAACCCCTGAAGAACAATCTCCACTGTTGAGTCATACTCAAGCACATTCACCTCTGTAGCCACTGATGGAGTATTCAGAAACGCAGGAAGATTACTACCAGTGAAATCAAAAGGAAAAGTTGGCACATCAGGGAAATTTTCCCCAAACACACCACTAATGTTGTTGTAGTAAGCTTGCAAAATGTTGTTGTCAGCTGGCATTTGAAAGCTCACGTTGTTCATGCTAGCTGAGAGACAGTTTCCATTGGGGCCATCACATGTTGAATTACCATTTGAATCACACGGTAATGTGTTAACTGAGACTGTGAAGAACAAGTTTGTTGTTATGTTTAAGGGAACCTCAATTGGGTGTTCTTCATCAGCTAAAGTTTTCAGTTCACTTATGATATTAATAGAGGAGTTGGTGTCCCCTGAATCTGGAAGTGAGGGCAAAGAAGGGGTGCTTGAAGTTGGAATGTAATTCCCCTTGTATTGTACTATAGCAGTGGTTGTGGTGTTATCAAAGGGAACGCCAAGTGCACTTGAATATGCTTTGGAAGCCATGTAATAGTTATCTAATGGTTGGTTTGCTTCTAGTAACACATCCATTGTTTGCCCAGGAGATATTGTTATGTAATCTACCTTCAATGGCTTTACATAGCTACCATCAGTTCCTACCACTGTGAGTTGGTGTTTGGCAATTGCAAAGAACAACATTTCTTGAACTGCAGCATTGACCATTCTGAGAAGATATGTTTTGCCATAATCAACCCTAAGCTTGAAGGTTTCTGCAAATTTATTATAAAAAATTTATTCAATCATGTTATTAATTATAAGAACCAATAAAGGTTATAAGAATTCATGTTAATTGGTCCGAACTCTAGAAAGCTTAGGTTTATGATTATTCTACCATTTATAAGACTGTATTTTGTCATATCTCTAGTTAATGTGAGACCTCTCAACACATCTCACACCCAGAACTGGACATGTAAAGCGTGAAGTTTGTAGAGCCTGACATTTGCGGATGGTTGGGTGGCCTAATAAACATATATAAGATAGTCTCTGATACCATTTTAAAATTTGGGTAGAACTAATCAATGTAATAAGTTATCATACATATTATTATGTATAAACAAATAAGGTCACTACATACCGTTCTTTGAGCATGGATATAGATCACCCGGTTGACCATTAATTGTGTAAGCATCAGAAACTACAAGATCTCCTCCAGATTTCCGAAAATCTTTATAAACCTCAACAACATCTTTCTTCCACCATTCACCTAATATAATGGGGACCTCTTCGTGGGGTTTTGGAAATGGATAAGTAGTTCCAAGCTTGGGTTGGATCACAATAGCCCCATGAACGGTGGCGTGAGACCCGTCACTGTGAGCATGCCACCATAGTGTGCCTTCTTCTTCAGAAAATATGACCTTTTGACTGAACTTCCCACCAGGTCGAATCGGACATTGCGTGACATATTCAGGGCCATCTGACCATGGATATCTTGGTTGGTTCACTCCATGCCTAAAATTAAGTTAGTCATAAAAAAGTTTATAACTAGACATTAAAATTTGTAAGTAAAAATATTACAAACTCTAATAATATATATATATATATATATATATGTATATATGATGTCATGTTACCAGTGGATAGTGATGTTGTAGTCAGCTCTGTTATAAACATCAACAATAATTGTTTCTTCTTTGGTCACATAAAGAGTTGGCCCAGGAAACTGGCCGTTTACAGTTAAGATGTTTTTTGTGCTGCAAAGTTTTGTGTACGGAGCATCTCTCACCTGCAAGCAGTTTATATATCAAAACGGGTCAATATATAATAAATAGCTTTTGTATATATATATATATATATATATATATATAGGGGATGTATCTTATGAGAAAGGTGATCTTATGTGAGAAAATGAGAATAAATCACGACCGTTAAATCTAATTATGGATGGTCAAGATTAAAACTAATTAATGGTCACATGACCACTTAAAAATGTCATGTGACTTTTTTAAAATGTCACCTGACTTCACCTTTTAATCTTGACCATCCATGATTAGATCCAACGATCATGATTTATTCTTATGTTCTCATATAAGAACATCTTTTTCATAAGATACATCCTCTATATATATATATATATATAAAACAGCATTTATAGAGGCAAGCATATAATATACAAACATCATTGATCATAGTATATATTTATATTGTGTTAAAAGCAGATAACATATATACCACGAACTTGTGATGCCTCAAAGCCGGCAAGTGAGCAGGAGATTGAAGAACAAAAATAGCAAAACTTGGAGGAATAGAACTTTCATGCTTGAGCTAGCTCTTAGTTTTAGTTTGTGTTTGACGTGAATATTGGATATTGGATGAGATGATTATGCTGCATGCATGTATTTATAGTTAAATTAAATGTTAGCTTTGACATGACTATGATTACGCGTGCATGAGAATATTATTCAATTCAATTCGATGGCTTTTGCTTTGTTGTTGTTGTCTTGATTAAATTAAACAAAAATATCGATCACTAATTTTTTATTTACGTACGGGAAAGGTGAAACTCGTGAAGTAGTCTTGGTTGACAACTAACTTTTTTAAACTTTCAAACCTGGTCAAATATGATATGGATTTAATATTAGTTTTTAAGAACGAGGAGTATTCATTTTTTGTCTGCGTCTTTAAGAACGAGGCATGCAATTTCATTTCATGTGTATATATGGTGTTATATATTATATTTTCCTGATGGTTAGTTTAAGTAGTATGATTATGGGATATAAGAGTTGAGTGAGTTAAAGGGTGAAGAGTTCAGGTTCGAACCATGAGGAGTGATTAATTTACTAACAACTAACATTTGCCTATAAAAAATGGTGTTATATACATATAATTATATTAGAATTAGGGAGACATAACTCAACTTAAAAGTTAGCTCAAGAACATACATCTGCAGTGTGGAATTAACATCACCGGGTGACTCAAATATGAGAGGTCTCTACGATAAATGGATATAAGATAAACTTTGATACCATATTAGAAATTGAGAGACATACAACCACATACACAAAAGTTAGCTCAAGAGTTGAGGTTTGCACTACCTTTTATAAGCACTTGTTTGACCACATCTCTAGCCAATGTCACACTTCTAACACAAGATTCAATAAATTTTAAGCTAACTTAGGTACGTAGAACTTGAATTTTAACTTTTAAGTTTTTGAATCATAAGTTTAAAGTGTGCATATCTTAATAATAAAGGAAAATGCTAATGCAAAATAATATGGTTCTATACGTACGTACGTGCATAGTTTGCTAAATCAACTCTTAATTAGGTGCGTGCTAAAAGCTGGAAAATAGGTGAAGTTGATTGCTCTTCTGACTTCTCACTTCTAAACAAAATTGAAGATGTATACGTTGGAAGGTTTCTTGGAATTGAATAAAACAATTATATTTAAGTCTAAACTTTGAACAAAGGAAAATTAAAAAAAAAACTTTGAACGAAGGAAGAATTAATGAAGGTAAAATACCCAAATCATATAATTTCAATATTTCATAGTGAGCTTAATTGTATACCACGTTAGTGGGTTATTACTAGTTTATCTGTTTATGGTTACGAAAGTTGATTGAGTTAGGTTTTTTTTTTACTTTTCCGCTGTACTAAAAAAAAAAGTTGATCGAGTTAAATCAGTTATCCGAGCTTTTATAGAATCCAAAATGTCATAAGATATTTTTTTTTGTCAATGGAACAAATTTCCATAAATACTGCTGAAAACGAGTCGGAACTTCAAATACCGTTTGTAACTTGGGTTTCTTATGTGTAAATTTAAGTTTAAGAGCCCATGAGTCATGACTATAAATTGCTTGATATTTAATTGAGTCAATTCTCTTATTTTTTTAATAGGATTTTTTTTTTTAAAAAGCATTTTTTTATCATGTTTCTGAGACCATTTGAGATATCATATTTGTAGAATTTGGAGGTGCAGATGCAAAATGTACATGTAGATAGAGGAAAATGTGATGAGTTTTATTGGAGTGTGGCTTGGTCCAAAATGCCTTAAGATTATGCGTTTGATAGAAAATTCTAGAAGTCCAAAGAAATTTAAATGTTTCAGAATATAAATGAATTAATTGAATTTCTTCAACTTAATTTAAAAAAATTGTTTGGATAAAATGATTGGAATCCCCCTCAATTGTAATTTTATTTATTTATTTTGTATTTGAATTTCCTTCATTTATTTATTTTTTATTTTCTTAAATAATGATCATTTCCATTTAAAAATTTTATACAGTTAAAATTTGTTGATAAATAAATCATTTAAAGTTTTCATTCATAATAATTTTACTATAGCTGGAAATTCATAAAAAATTAATTATTTAAATAATCTATTTAATAATTTTTATAACTATAATACACTGTTTTTTATTAGTTATATACAATAATTAAATATATTATATTTTTTTCAAAAGCAAAATATATAGATGAGGAAAATGTTCAGGAAATAGACGAATTGAAGGAACAAAAAATCAAAATCAAACCTAAGAGAACCCAATAAACGAAGGGTAAATGAGCCCCTGCAAAGCCAAAAAGCCAGCACCCAAAGAACCAAAGCAAACCAAAAGCCCAGAAAACCCAAAATTGAAATAACAACCAAGAACCCAAAGACCTAAATCATTTATCCATATATCACCTACGCGCATTGATCTAGGTCGCAATCTGACAGAGAGCAACGTCATCTGTGCAGTCATACTTCATGCCAAGTCGCTTCCTCATCAAAACAGCACTCTCGCCCTAGTTAGAACGCCATACAACTCCGAAAACTCCTCCGGCAAAAACCATCAGCTCCTTCCCTCTCGAATCAGCATCCACATCCACGTCTGTGCCCATTGCTACAACAAATCCACTAGAGCTCACAACAAGGCCCTTTTTATTCTTTCCTTTATTCTCAACTTTCTTCGGCCTTCCCCTAGCCCTAGGGGTAAGCACCTGGTCTCGGTTTAAAGCAACACAATGAGCATCATCCTAAAAAAATCAGAAGGCCCCTCCATCAACCCGATAACTTGGGAAACCCCCAAAGCAACATAAGAAGGGTCGACGCTAGAAGAGTTAGCAAGCATAACACCGCATGAAGCAATATTGAGATTCGGCATGAGGAGACCCTGAAGCCCTCGAGACGTTCCTTCCTTCACTATCATTGTCACCAAGGGATAACATTCTCTCATCTTCAGGCTCCAATACATGAGCTAGCCTGGAAACAACAGAGGAGATTTCAGGGAAGAGCACCGAGGAAGGGGACCTAGGAGAAGATAAGCATTCCCTAGAGAGGTCAGAAAACATACATATGTTACGAGCCGCTTGATGCGGTCTTTTTCGTTGGACCACCCCAAGAATAAAGTGTTATTTTAGCGTCAAATAATAGCATTGGTCTTAATACAAACACTAAATTTCACTAGATAGCGTCGGCCAAGTCAATACAATGATGATATTGCTTAGAGTCGGTTGAGATGCTATTAGTATTGGCTTGGAGTGGCGCTAAAATCATCGGTCAACTCAGTGTCCGCTTCACATCAATTAGTGACGAGTCATAACCGACGCAAACTACACCGACCAACTTAGCATCGAGTCTCATCGACGCGCTAAAGTGAACTCAATCCAACCATCTCATAGGTCCACAACTTAAAGTAGGTATGGCTGACACTAGCTTCAATGGTTTCTCCGCCTCAACAACTTTATAAGCCTCCCCCTAAAACCCCATCAAACTTGTCACTAACCCTCAATTCAATTCCTTGCATTGCTGCCACCACCCTTACCTTTCCCCTCTTCTCACACTCACAAACTCTCACCTCCACCTCTCCTCCTGTCGCCCCTTCTTTCTATGTGGCTCCCTCACACTCCCTAACCTTCACCCCTCTCCCGCTGCCGCCCCTTCTCTCTCTCGTCCCTTGTTTGAATGATAAATATAACTAAATTTTTCTCCATTAATACTTTTTCCGTAAAATAGTGAAAAAGGTTTCATTTTAAATTTTAAATTATGAAAATTGGATAATAAATGTAAATTTAATAACTTATTCATTGATAAAAATTGAAAATTTAGAAGAAAAAAAAAATCCTCCATTTCAAGGTATCCAAGAGCTTCACCATTTCAAAAATTTATCCTCCATTCACTTTCCAGCAATAGATTTGATTTTGGAACGCCATGCATGCCTTTCATGGCTGCCGCAAGAGAAGAGGCTGATCAAGTTATCTTCGGTTCTCTGCTCTCGGCAGAGCAAGAGTATGAGAAATTCTCAGTTTGCAGGTTTCATTTCAATTTGACTTCTATTAAGACTTAGTTGCTAACTCAAAATGTTGAATTGATTGTTCTTCTCCTTGGAAGTTACTTGGAATGAAACGTTAACATTAATTGAGGTTTGAACTTCGAACTTTGATAAATCCTCGAATTAGATAATTTCAATAGTGGGTTGTTGTTAGTTTAAATTTTCTAACTAAAAGTAGATTGAGTGAAAAATCAGTGATCTGAGCTTTTCCAGAATGCATGCAATTCTTGGAACAATTTCTGACCTATCAAAGTGACCTTCCTTTGAAAAAAGGGCTATGATCTAATTAGGGGAGTTGGGTTTGGCACCCCACCTATGGGGCTTGGCACCCCACTTTATCAAATACGGAATTTAAAGTTCCGTATTCTCCATATTGAATACGGAACTTAAAATTCCGTACTGTATTTAAGCATGCGTGTCACATTTTCAACCACTCATTATATACTAAAACAGATACGGAATTTTATTTTCCGTATTGATACGGAAATTTAAATTCCGTATCTGTTTTAGTGGGGTGCAAAGCCTAAGGGGTGGGGCTCCAAACCCAACTCCCTCTAATTAGCTAGACTGCTGCATTCGCATTCAATCTCAGTGTCCAATCACTGAGGGCAAGTAATGGTAGCAGTTGTGGGAAGTGATATCATTAGCATTATAATTAAGAACAAAGCAATAGCTTTGGCTTCATAACAGAAAATAAGTCAGTTTTTAGAAACCACTATATGTAAGCACAATATCCATCTGATGAGAATATTTGATTTCTGTCTAAGTATTAATTAATGGTTTACACATTTGGAATAACCATGGACACAAGTTTCCCTTGTCAATTGCTTCTAAATAGACCACCTCTGTTGTTGTGTTCACATACGGTAATGTTAGACTTTGGTTTCTCTACTTTCTGCAGTTTTTAGATTTTGTATTCTGTTCTTGGGTATATAAAGTGTACTTTACTTAATTTGATTTACTTTCAGATAAATATATTATTTTTTTGGCTAATTAAATAACAGTTTACATGTACTACTTTATTTAGTTTGTTTTTGAAAAATTATTATATTTTTCAGCTTCTTGAGAGATAACTTTATATTTGAAAGAAAAAACCTAAGTTTTGCCAGAAAGAATTATCAAGTAAAAAGGTGTTAGCTGAGGGCAACAAGTTTTGATAATTTCCCACAAATGTGTTCATACACAACTATAATATGTTGAAAAGTCAGAATAAAGATCAAAAGCTAGCTGCTAGGTGGATAGCATAATTTATATATGGATCTTTCAGTGTTCTCTAAGAGGTTCAATTGGTAACAACTTTGCTCAATAAGGCAATCTCAGTTCTACACACTACCTTCAGCTCAGGATTGCTTCAACAATTAGTCCCTCTTAATTTTCTTTGAGCTTTAATACCCTCTACCTCAAATGGTTAGTTAATTTAAACTGTTATCATAAAGATATGACAGTGGAGCCTCACCAAATTTTGAAGATTAATTAACCTAATGCACTTTCACATTTACCTCCACTAATCCTCTTGCTCCTCAGATATAAAACCCCTCATAAAGGCTTTCATAACTCAAACTATACTTCAGCACTTTAGAAGAACTTAATAATATTTTCTTTCATGAAAATGTCGTTTGGCAAGGAAGTGTTCCTCCTAATTCTATGTTGTTTTTCCTTGATCTGTTTTAGTTCCTCAATGCGGAGGCATTACAAATTTGTTGTGAGTCCCATCTCAACCAACCGATTCCACATATATAGTAGCAGCATAAGTGAAACATTATTTGCCAATAGCAACAAGCCAACAACCATTACCATCAGTTCTCCCAAACTTTGTTTTTTGCATAATTCCTCTTGAAATACATGCATATATGTTACATATAGTAGTAGTGTCTTAGGTTGTAGCAGACAAAGATTGTAAATAATAATGATGGCTAATTGATTAATCTTGCAGGTCGAGGAAGCCCTGTATACAAGACTCTGTTCAACAAAAAGCATATTGACAGTGAATGGAGAATTCCCAGGGCCAACTATTAGAGTCCACAAGGGTGATACAGTCTATGTCAATGTTCATAACAAGGGCAAACACAACATCACTTTACACTGGTGCTCAATTTATAATCTTAGGAATTTTGATGACTAGAAATTCACTATATTGTGACCGATTTAGGGACTGATCTTAAAACAATCGGTTGCTAATTTGGTCATTAAACTGTTAGTGACCGATTTTAATGTATTAACAACTGAAAATTTGGTTGCTATTGAGCAGTTTTATTGTAGTTATATAATGAATGAAAATTAACCAAGTTCCTCATTATAACTGAATTAGGCATGGAGTGAAGCAGCCAAGGAATCCATGGACAGATGGTCCTCAATACATCACACAGTGTCCTATTCAACCAGGAGGGAAATTCAGGCAGAAGATTATTTTTTCATCAGAGGAAGGGACCTTGTGGTGGCATGCTCATAGTGATTGGATAAGAGCAACTGTTCATGGGGCTATCATTATCTATCCAAGAAGGCATAGTAACTACCCTTTCCCCCAACCTGATGCAGAGGTGCCCATCATATTTGGTATGAAAATTCTTTAACTTGCTGTTGTCCTGCCTCCTAATAGCATGTTAGGATGAACTTTTTTTTAATACTCAAAATCAATTCTGGCACTAAAAGCTACTCATAGAAGCTTCTCCTCAAAATTGATTCCGAATTTAAAATCAATTGTAGAATGATTTCTAAACATGCTATAAATTTACCAAATAGCGAGAACAATTTGATGGTAAAGGAGAGAAAATGTAATATTGTACTTATTTGTTATCCATATGCAGGAGAGTGGTGGAAGAATGATGTGAACAAGGTCTACAGAGAATCTGTTGAAACTGGAGGAGACCCAAATGTATCTGATGCCATCACTATAAATGGTCAACCAGGGGATCTGTACCCTTGCTCAAAATCAGGTTTGTGTCACAATTTCCCTTCAGAATCTTTCACATATATCAATCATATTGTGATCTACTAATTTGCTTTTAATTTTCAGAAACATTCAAGTTGAATGTAGACCAAGGCAACTTATATCTTCTCCGCATCATCAATGCCGCAATGAACCTTATTCTCTTTTTCTCCGTTTCCAAACACAAACTCACTGTCATCGGTGCCGATGCCGCGTACACCAAACCAATTACAAATGATTATATCTGCATATCTCCAGGACAAACAATGGATGTATTGTTGTATGCCAATCAAGAACCTAATGACTACTACATGGCTGCTAGGGCATATTCAAGTGGATTTAGAGTCCCCTTCACTAACTCCACAGCCACTGCTAGAATTCAATATTCTGAAAATTATTACTACACTCCACCATCAACATCATCATGTCCTCCATTACCTTATCTTCCCAACTACAATGACACACGGGCAGCTTTCAACTTCATTACCAGCATTAGAGGGTTACCTCATGAAAACGCTCATGAAGTCCCCAAAATTATCACCACTCACATAGTGACCACTGTTTCTGTCAACACCTTTCCTTGTCCTAGAGGCAAATCATGCATGGGTCCAAATGGAAATATTTTCGCTGCAAGCATGAACAACATAAGTTTTAAAACCCCTAGCTATGACATACTAGAAGCCTATTACTACCATATCCATGGGGTGTTCAGAAAGGGGTTTCCCAAGTTTCCTCCATTCGTGTTTAACTTCATTGCAGATTCTTTGCCTGTGACGCTGAACACGCCGAAGCGTGGGACTAAAGTTGTTGTTGTGAAGTATGGTGCAACTGTGGAAGTTGTTTTCCAAGGGACAAATTTGCTTTCAGGGCTTGACCATCCTATGCATCTCCATGGATTTAGTTTCCATGTTGTTGGATATGGATTTGGCAATTTCAATAAAAGGAAGAGCCCCATGTATTACAATCTCATTGATCCTCCCCTTCTCAATACAGTGATTGTACCTAAAAATGGCTGGGCTGCCATAAGGTTCGTGGCCGACAACCCAGGTATGTATATATGGTTTGAGTTCTTATAGGCCTACATGCAAAATTGGGGGGGCATACTTCAAACATACCCTTTAGCAGCGGTTTTCAACGCCTGCTAATGTTAATGTTTGTAACGGTTAAAAACCCTTGCTAAATGGTGTGTCCGGAAGTATGTCACTCAATTTTGTATGTACATCAGGACATCAATCATTTCTGACATAGTTTTGATTCATACAGAGTCACTTTCTCTTCCATTTTATTTTTTCAAGTTCGAGAATTTCATGGACTGTACTTTCAATTACAGGAGTGTGGTTCATGCACTGCCATCTTGAACGGCACCTCTCTTGGGGAATGGAGACAGTGTTTATTGTGAAGAATGGAAAATCCTCACATGCAAAGTTACTACCTCCACCACCAGATATGCCTCCATGTTGATCACTATTCTGGACTATATATCCCTTGTATGGTTATAAACCTAAAATAAATTGAAAAGAAGTTACACGATTATTTTATACTTTATGCTTCAAGAAAGAATCAAGTCATGGCATGTATTTTAGGTTGAAAAAAAGTTGTGATTTACAGAATCAAAAGACTCCTTTAGTAATTATTTCTATCTCACTTCTACCAAAAATCTTGTGTAGCGGCTATGATGCTTATCATATATATACTTCACATTTGTTTCACTGTTTTGCATGACCATGTACCTCTGCATTTTTCAATCCTGTGACCTGGACAGGGCCTGTGGCTCATGTTTTGGGTACTTACGTACTTGTTCCACATCCGCTCTAGGCTTAGAGTGTGTTTGGTTAAACTTTAAAAGTGATTAACACACTTTTCTATACACATTTTGTCATCAATGATGGAGATTAAAGGGACTCTTACCTGCCCCATTAGCGAATTTCACATATTCTTGTGGTAGCGGGTACATGATTTGCCGTTTTCTTCTGAAACTAAATAGATTTTGAGTCGGGTGACCACTATGAGTTGTAAAATTCTTCTTACTAAATATTTAACAGAGTTGTATTGACACAGACTCAAATCTGAAACTTCTACTTAAGTTAGAACAACCCATGTCAAGTAATATATGCGCTAGTATGTCATGTTTATAAAATACCAATATTTTTGTAGGACCACTTTCAAAAGAAAAAATTGTAGGTAAATTAATCATTTCTATATATAGTTGTGCAGTGCATGCACCGATAGACTATTAAGATCATGGTTGTCAAAACCGGACCGGACCGGTCGGTCGGACCGGACCGGTCGGTCCGACCGGAACAACCGGGAACTGGAGTGCTGAGCGGTCCAAAACGTCTGAAAAACCGGATGGCAATAAAACCGGCCAGGAACCGTAAAAACCGGTAAAAACCGGTGGTTCACCGGTTTAGACCGGTTCCTTCTCTGCATCCACAAAACACCACAGAAGTTGAAGAGGTTGATTCAGATCCTCGTCCTGAGGTGTGATCCTCCAGTAGCTGGCACCTAGATCTGTTGGGATTTCGCAACATTACACCACCTACTTCTTCTATGCAGTTCGCAACTTTTTATTTTGGAAAGCATTCTTTTTCCTCTACTGCAGCACTTAACAAAACAACCATGTTTTTTTACCTCGATGAGAAGATGATAAAAGGTTGCATAAATCATGAATGTTGATATGCGGCTGTGTAGTCACTGGGATGAGTGAATACTAGGGTTTGTTTTCTAATTTCTAAATAATAACTCTACCTGGGCTTTTTTTGCTTCAAACATCGTAGTGGGCTGGTTTGTGTCATTAAGTTATATTATTTTTTATGCAACCTGTAAGTTATATATTCCATTCCACATACTTTTTTTTAAATGACTTGTGTTTGTGCGGCTGGTTAAGTGGTTATAAAACTATATCAATTTCATTTTAAAAATTAATGTACACAATAAAAGACCATGATGCGAGTATATTAGTTATTATATAAAAAAAATATCATGATGTAATGGATAATTTTTTTAATTCAATATTTCCTTCTTATTATATTTTGAAATTAATATTTTTTTACTTCATATATTATGTATTTATTTTAAAATAATATTAATTAATTTTTAGCGGTAATACCGGTTAGACCACGGTTCAAATACGGTTGAACCAATGAACCTTGAACCAGTGCCCTCACCGGTTTGATCACCGGTTCGGTTTTAATAACCTTGATTAAGATTTAAGAGACATGCACACTTGCCATCATCCCATGTGTGCACATTGATCTACATAAGCTCCCGAGTCACGAGAAATACAAACTGACAAACACATATATAATATAGGCTTAATCCAGTTTTTGGTCCCCATCTTTTGTCATAAATATGGCTTTAGTCCCTCGCCGGAGCAAAGGTGGGGCTAGGTCCCCAGTTTTTGGCAAAATAGTTGGCTTTGGTCCCTCCGGCCGGTTGGGTCAACGCCGGAGCTCCGTCGGCTGACGTGGCCGGTGCCACGTCAATTAATGAGGCCAGCTGGATTTTTTTTCCTTTTTTCATTAAATTTAAATAAAATTAAAACTTACTAATTATCTTACTAATTATTTACTAATTATCCTTCACTCAATTAACTAGCTTCTTAATTATAACACATTAAATTACCTAGAAACTAAATTAACACAGTCATTTTCACTCACTTACTTTGCCCGGGCAAACATAGTAACTATCGAACACCTCTCTGCGAAGAACGAAGGAAGAAACAAGGGAGAAAGAAGGAAGAACCCAGAATCGAAGAACGAAGGCGACTACGAAGCTTGCAAGGTTAGTACTTCGGTCGATCTCCCTTCTGGTACTGGTTTGCTTTCGTAAATCGCGTTCGACTACTTGGTTCATGGGTGTTGAGTTGATTTAGGGTTTTGGATGTTGAGTTGATTTAGGGTTTTGGGTACTACTTTGTTAGTTACTATCAGTGTTGAGTTGATTTACGGTTTTCCATTCCCAAATCTGGGTATTGTTATGTGGTCGATTTAGGGTTCAAACTGATTATATGATTCCTTCAATGTCTTGTGTAGGATGACGTTCACGGTGGTTATCTACCATCAGGGGATTTTTTTTCATGATCCTCACCTGCATTACAGAGAGGGACGTGTTAATGTTCATTCTGGCATTGATGTTGACATGTGGTGCTTCTTTGATTGTCGTGATCTTGTGAGGGACTTGGGCTACACTGTAGGCAAGTTCAAGTTGTGGTGGAGGAAAGAAGAGGATATTGTCAATCACAAGATTAGGCCATTGTCTAATGATCTGCATGCCATGAATCTTGGGAAGTATGCTGAGAAAAGGCAGGTTAATGTGGAGGTGTTTGTTGAGCACGATGAAGAAGAGAGGGCTTATGATTTGAATGATGGGTTTGACAACTCCATAATTGGAGAGGCAGAGGGACAATTAAATGAGCAGCTGAAGAGAATGAGGTCTGGAAAAAGTGTTGCAGTTGAACATGACAATGAAGATGGCAATGAACCTGAACAACAACATGGGCATGAACATGGCAGTGAACCTGAACACCAACATGGCCCTTACATGGACAATTGGGACTATGAGGGAGTTGAGGGTTTTCACAATGACCATTACATGGAAAAGGAATGGGATTCTGAGAGTCTGGACAGTGTTTCTAGTGGTTATGAGTCAGAAACTGATTGTGAAGCTCAAGGCAATGAAGGTAAGCAGAAAAAAAGAAGAAGACCGAGAAGGCCCAAGAAAAAGCACCCCCAGTATCATGAGGAAGACATGAGAGCTGAATTCAAGTTTAAACTTGGCATGGAATTTACCTCAATTCAACAATTCAGACAAGCTCTGAGGGACCATTCAGTGCGTAATGGGAGGGAGTTGAAGTTTCTGAAAAATGATGATGTTAGAGTGAGGGCCATTTGCAGGAGAAGATGTGGGTTCTTGATATTCTTGAGCAAGGTTGGTGGCAAGCACACATATAGTATCAAGACTTTGATTCCTGAACATACCTGTTCTAGGGTGTACAACAACAGGAGTGCCACATCTGATTTTGTTGCCAGCAAGCTAAAGGAAAAGGTCTCTATTGTAAGGAAATACAGGTTGAGTGAAGTTGTTGATGAGATGAGGATCCATTACAGTACTGGGATCACAACATGGAGGGCATGGAGGGCAAGACAAAAGGCTTTGGCCATAGTTGAGGGGGATGCTGCCAGCCAATACACCACTTTGTTCAGGTTTAGTGCTGAATTGAAGAGAGCCTCACCTGGAAATTCCTACAAATTCCATTGTCTTCCTCCAACTGCTCAGATTAGTCAACCCAGGTTCAACAAATACTATATCTGTTTAGAGGGATGCAAAAGAGGATTTGTTGCTGGTTACAGGCCTTTCATAGGTCTTGATGGGTGTCATCTCAAGACACAGTATGGTGGGATACTATTGTGTGCTGTTGGCAGAGACCCCAACGACCAATACTTCCCAATAGCTTTTGCAGTTGTGGAGTCAGAGTGTAAAGAAAGCTGGAAATGGTTCCTGGAACTCCTATTGGCAGACATTGGAGGGCTGAGAAGATGGATATTTATCTCTGACCAGCAGAAGGTAAGCTCATGACTGGTTGTTATTGTTTGGCTATCTTGTCTTACTGAATTATAAACATTCAACTTAGACCTATCTTGTAATGTTTTGTTCTCCTATTCAGGGTCTACTTTCAGTGTTTGATGAGCTCATGCCAGGAGTGGAACACAGATTCTGTCTAAGACATTTGTATGCAAATTTCAAAAAGAAATTTGGGGGTGGAGTGGTTATAAGAGATCTCATGATGCAGGCAGCTAAGGCCACTTATGTACACCTGTTTGAGGAAAAGATGAGAGAATTGAAGGAAGTGAATGAAGAAGCTCATGACTGGTTGATGACTCATCCCAAGAAATCATGGTGCAAGCATGCTTTTACTTTCTATCCAAAATGTGATGTCCTCATGAATAATCTTTCAGAGGCCTTCAATGCTACCATACTGCTTGCTAGGGACAAACCAATTCTCACAATGATTGACTGGATCAGGAGCTATCTGATGGGTAGGTTTGCTGCATTGAATGAGAAATTTCAGAGATATAACCATCCTTTCATGCCCAAGCCATTGAAAAGGTTAGCCTGGGAGACTAAAAGCAGCAATAATTGGGTACCACAAGCATGTGGACATGCCAAGTATGAGGTTAAGTCTGTATTAGATGGAGATCAGTTCATTGTTGACCTAAGGCAGAGATCATGCACATGTAATTGGTGGGATCTAGTGGGCATCCCTTGTAGACATGTTGTGGCAGCTATTTCATTCAATGGTGGTCATGCTGAATCCTATATCGATTCTTACTACGGAAGAGATGCATACCAGGCAACCTATGCCCATGGCATCACCCCAATCAATGGCAAGAGAATGTGGCCATACACTCCAGATGCACCAATTCTGCCTCCCTTGTACAAAAGGAAGCCTGGAAGGCCCAAAAAGCTTAGGAGGAGGGATCCACATGAGGATGACATTGATGAAGGATCTAGGCCTAATTCTAGACACAGATGTGGAAGATGTGGAACCATAGGCCACAACATAAGAACTTGCACAAACCCACCTACATCTCAGCCCACTGAAGATGTTCCTGAAACTGAGCCTACTGAAGCAGCACAACCTCCTCAGCAACCTACTGAAGCAGCACAACCTCCTCAGCAACCCACTGAAGCAACACAACCTCCTCAGCCACCAACTGTAGCAGCACAAAATCCTGTAGTAAGTTTATAAGATCTGAATTATCATGAAATCTCTATAAATTCTCAAAACTTATACCACCTTTTATTTCAATACAGGGGAATATAAATGTGCAGGAAGTTCAAGGTGATGGTGGACAGAGGGCAGAAACTGTGGAGGAGGCAAATCAAGATCCATCTACTTGAGAGGGACAATAATTGACCTAATTGAAGAAGACTTTAACTGTGGAGGAGACTTTAACTTTTTGTTTGCTTCAAAGGGAATATTTCCTTTGAGTATGATGTAATAGTTTATTAGAGATGCACATGGAACATGGATACATGATGTCTGTTCTGTTTTTTAATGCCTGTAATGTTTGAAATATGGACCACTAATGCCCACTTGGCCTATTTAAGATCTGTAGTGGATGGACCACTATCATTTTGTAGTACTATTTAAATCTGTGGCTCTGCCCTTTCTGACTATGTTATAAAGCTTATGTTAATGTCTTCACCTTCCTCTTCTTCATTAATTGCTCCATATTGATTCATGTATACTGGCAGGGACTTATTCCAATTGATTCATGTATACTGACTGGCATAAAAACAATCCAATTGAGTTTTGCAAGGACTAAGACCAAACCATTTTTTTGTATTAAAGGACTGTAACCAATTCTATAAACCCTTCATAGGGACGACATCCAAAATAAAGCTATGAAACAAGGATGAGATCCAACATATTAATTTCATTCACTGGTACAAAATGTAATTCAATTAGCCATGATTTAGGTTATTGCTACACTACACTAAGGTTATAAAGCTTATGTTAATGTCTTCACCTTCCTCTTCTTCATTAATTGCTCCATATTGATTCATGTATACTGGCAGGGACTTATTCCAATTGATTCATGTATACTGACTGGCAGGGACTTATTCCAATTGAGTTTTGCAGGGACTAAGACCAAACCATTTTTTTGTATTAAAGGGCTGTAACCAATTCTATAAACCCTTCATAGGGACGACATCCAAAATAAAGATGTGGAACTAGGGACGCGATCCAAAATAAAGCTATGTAACAAGGATGAGATCCAACATATTAATTTCATTCACTGGTACAAAATGTAAGGTTTAGATTACTGCTACACTCCACTACGGTTACATCCACCACAATCCATTACACACGAAGCTATACAACCACTACAAACAACAGAATACATGTCAAAATTGCCAAGTTATTCTTCTGAATTTCCCATTTAAGGTTCCATTGCAGATTGACAATCTTCAACTGGCTATCCTCCAATTTGGTCTTCATGTCCTCCAATTTGGTCAAAGTGTCCTCCCACTTCCTCTTCATAGCCTCCAATTCCATCTGTCTTTCTGCCAATCTCCTTTTCATATCCTCCAATTCTTCAAATGTTTTCACCCCTTCAATTACATTTTGTCTCTCTGCACCATCTAAGCCAGACTCATCATCCCATAGAAAAAAGCCACAGTCATTTGGTCTCTGAGATAAAATCGAATAAAAGCACTTTACTCATTAGGCTCAAAAATTAAAAAGAACAATGATAATTTCAGTAACAACATAACAAAGACATAAATGGCTTACCAAGAAATGTCTGCATCTCCAGAAATTTCTATTCGGGTTAATATCAGTGTGGGAAGTCAAATACACTACCAGGTCTCCGCAATTACACCTCCCACGTCGTATCATTGTGCGTCGAACAGCAATGGAAGAAGAAGATTTCGAACCAGATCGAGATTCCCTTGACGTTTGAGACATTTGCACAATTGGCCAGAGAATGAGGAAGGACGAGAGATGAAGAACAGAGATGAGGAACAAAGATGAAGAACAGAGATGAGGAACAAAGATGAAGAACATATATGAAGAACAGAGATGAATATGAACTCAGAAACCCTAATTCTTCTTTAGCATGAAGAAGACGAAGAAGTAGAAGCTTTGGGTGCTTTGAGGGTGTCGTCTGCTTTGAGTCCATCTTCTTCTATTTAATTTGTATTTTTTTTTATTAAAATATGTAAATAATTAGTAAGATAATTAGTAAGTTTTAATTTTATTTAAATTTAATGAAAAAAGGAAAAAAAATCCAGCTGGCCTCATTAATTGACGTGGCACCGGCCACGTCAGCCGGCGGAGCTCCGGCGTTGACCCAACCGGCCGGAGGGACCAAAGCCAACTATTTTGCCAAAAACTGGGGACCTAGCCCCACCTTTGCTCCGGCGAGGGACTAAAGCCATATTTATGACAAAAGATGGGGACCAAAAACTGGATTAAGCCTATAATATATTGCATATGAGAATTGAGAAGTGATCAAGTTACTCAAGGTAAAACTCTTCAAAAGTTAATCCAAATCATAACCGTAATTAAGAAGAAAAAAACAAAGAGACACTTGGTGAAAGCAGGGGAGGGGATGGATTATGGTGTGCATATTTGCAGAGCAGAGGACACGTTTTATTCATGCCGTGTGTGTGTCATCATCATAAAGAAGCTGCTATTTTCTAAAACCACTATAAAATGAGGAGAAGAGGAAACAGAGCAATTGCCAGAAATAGGAAGCAAGAAAACTGGACAGAGGAAAAATAAAAGAGGAGTTCACGGCATCCAAGTAAAATAAATTCTTCTACTTTACTTATTGTCACTCTATATGTATTGAGATCATGCATGCTATTTTATTTTTTTTTGCTTTTGAAATCTTAAGCATGATGATGTCTGCAGTTAAGTCTGCTCATGTATTTGCCCCTCTCGATTTCTGCCTCTATGTTTCTCCCCTTTTCCCTGTGTAATGTAAGTGTGTGGGTGAAAAACAACTTAGGTAAATATGTGTGACTGCGTTTTGATCAGCGTTATCAGAATTGATTTTGCTAGAACTGGACCCGATGAAATTGAGTATTGTACACATAGGCTTATTAAAGTGATGTAATTATATTTGATACATCTAAAAAAAAGTGATATCTTTATAAAAGTTTTGTGATTGAACTCCAGCAACTGAGAATCGATTCTTGTGGATGCTGAAGCTACACAAGGCAGCGCCAGACAGAATTGAGTTTTAGATATTGAAACTCAATTAGGAGTGAAACTAAACATCTTTAAATTAAGTGTATCCACGCTGGCCTTTCCATAAGTGATTCTCTAGCCAAATCCAACACACAACCAAACATGTACTTAGTGTAGTGTATCTTGAAGATAAGAGGCCCAAATGTGCTTAATTAATGTTGGCATTATATATGTGTATGTATTTTAGTATGTTGATTAGTAAAAAAAAAATTTAATTTTTAATTTTAAATTATGGTATGATTTTATGATTATTGATGTTTGATCAGGGCTGTGTCAAAAAAATCAAGTGAGTGAAAGAATCTTTTCTCTTCATTTCTATCGGTGTGTGAGTTGAGTTTTTAGTTTTTTTTTTATAGTGTCACTCTTATATCAACATTTATTTAGGATGGTGCACAACATCAATAAGCTCGATAAAGAAGAAAAGGAGAATGAAGAAATTCAAGAGAATAAAATATGTATGAATCTCACCATCACTGAAAGCGGGGAGACACGTGCCAATTTATCTAAAATGATTACCAAATATGTGGCGATGCTAAATCAAAACAAGTTGTGTTGTTTAGGTAAGTGCAATTTTATGCTTTTCTAATGCATATTGACATTGTATTGTCTTCACAATTTAAAATTCATGAATCCATATCGATATATTGTAAGTCATTTTCACTAATGACATCCATTGAACTAAGCAGGCTTCCCTGTGAATCAGAACTTTGATTATGATGCATTGAACCCATTGTGGAATTTCCATTTAAACAATGCTGGTGATCCATTTCTCGGGAACAGTGGCCTAAACTCAACATCTTTTGAAATTTGTGTGATTGATTGGTTTGCCAAATTATGGGAGATAGAGAAAGGTGCGTATTGGGGATACATTACAACCGGTGGAACTTAAGGAATTTTTCAAGGGATTTTAATGGGGTAAACTTGTTCAACTTCAATTCTATTGAGCCTACTGAAATTTTCTAATAATAACTAGAGATAATACTTGCATTTATGTATCTATCTATAATCTATCTATAATCTATCTATCTATAATCTATCTATCTATCTATAATCTATAATATATATAAAAGAGAAGTTTATGCAGCTTAGAGGGTAATTTTGTAATTCACTTTATTATTACACATTGTTGTATTTTTTTCATGGTCATTACTGTAATTATGTTTCTTATTGAATTAGAAATCAATCAGGACCGTTCGTTGGTTTTGATCTTAACATCCTCTTTCAATCTTGGCCACAAGTTTTGAACATTCTTCAAATTATTATATCTACACATAGGTGATTTTTGGCATTCCATCTCATTAAATTTATCATACTGCTTTAATGTAATACATGTTTATATTCCTAATAAATTTAACGTTTTAAATTTAAATATTAATTAATGTGTGAATTTTAATAACATTGATTTTCCGTATTCCATTAGATTAATCAACAATGCTTTAACAAGCATGCATACTAATTTTAAAAAAATCTTTTTAATTATTATGTAATTTTTGTTAGTAATACAAATATGTTATTTTATTAGCACATAGTTTTTTATTTATTCTAAATTTTTAGAATTTATGTATTTTTTCCCTTCCAATTTCACCATTTGTCTGATATATTTTTATACATTTTCTAAAAAAACATATTTTTAATTCATCTCTTATGAAATTGATTTTAAAATTTGATAACACAACTGATTTTACGACTTTAAAAAAATTCTTGACATTTCAATATTCTAATTGTTTCAACTTTTCTAAATGAATTATTCATGACTTTTCATTGTCCAAAACTCCTATTCTCAATTTCAATTAATTCTAAAATGAATAATATTCAATGAATGGAATGAGGAAGATGATTTTTGAGGCTTTTCATAACCTTCATGGTTTAGTCTCTAGGTATAAATACTCTTCATTTATTTGGTTTGTCTGCATCTTTTCTTTAACTTCATCTACATTTTTTAGCTCCAGAGCTGTCAGTGACGGAAAATCATAACACAATGCAGGGTTTGTTTTGCTGCTGTGAAATTGGTGAGCTACTAACTTATGTTTTAGGTTTCAAGTTTTGTAAATCATGTACAGAACATCAATGTGGTTTTTAGATAGTGTTCATGTTCTGTTTTGTTCTTTATTTTTTCTAGATTTTTCTATAAGGATGGATGTAAGATGTCAATATTTTTTGAACAATGACTTAAATTTGGTTGAAACCTTGAAATCTTTAATGTTACAACCATAGAAAATAGGAGAAGTTCATGTTTATCGATTTCATTTTTGTGTGATTTATTTTTCTATCTTCGTGTCAATATGTTTCTAATATGCATTCTTCTTGGTTCAAAAACTAATCCAAGATGTTAAGTCAATATCTTCTTATCTGAGGTCAATTGTTGATGTCGATCTACTCTTGAAGGTATAATGTAACCAATGTGAAGTTTCTTATCCTAGGCTTGGTTTTAGCCATTAAAAAGTTGTACATCTCAAGGTAGCCAACTGATTAAAGTTTATGAACTCTCATCTTTTATATAGTTTTTTTATATCATTAATCTTAGTTTGATTCAATCTTTCCATTTTATATTTATCATCCTTAAGAAATTTGGTATATGGCATGGAGAAGCTTTTGTGAACATCCTCTAGAGGCTGGAAGCACCTGCAAAATTGCTTTTCAGTGGCCCAATTATTCATCCATAACATTAAACATCTAAATTATCATCAGATAATTTTTTAAAGATTGTTTTGTAGGTTGGCAGCCATTTTATTTGACTTTCTTTGTCAATTGTGAAGGTATGTTTCGTTCAGTGTGATAGATATATTTTTATGTCATATTTTAGCTTTCTTTGTCAAATTAAGAAAAATTGTTCCTCAATTTTTATCTTCTTAATGAATAAAAATTTATGCTTTTGAAAAAAGTCCACTTAGAATGTAGATCTATCATGAAGGCATTTTTGTTTGAATGATTATATGACAAAAGAATTTCTAATTTCAAGTTAAATTTTCATAATAAGTGATTTATTATTTACAATTTTTTTATTAACGAAATTTTCTAGACCAAAAATTGAAGAATATTTGGGTTATTTTCTTTTTAGGGTTGAATTCTTATACTTACAAATAAAAATCGAATAAGATGATTGTGTTTAGTATTGACAAATATTTCATTGAAATGCTTAGTCACTATCAGCAACTACTATCATTTTCAAAAAAAAAGCAACTACTATCCAATAAAACATCCAAAAGTAAAATCTTAAGCATATGGGAGAAAAACAAAGGTGAATATGAAGAAAACTCATTAATATACTTTCGGAGTTATATAGGAGTTAGAAAATTCAAACTTTAAATATTTAATTCAAATATCACTTTAATGTGTCTAATGATAACACAAAAATAGAGAATTTACTCTACCGACTTTTGTACTTCTATGATTCCATTCACATATTCTTACTATTATATAGATGTTGTTTAATTTTCTTTACATCATACTTTATAAATTAAAAAATATTAAATTCAAGAATAAAATAGTTTAAAAATAAAAATTTAATTCATAAATAAAACTAAAATTAATATTTAAAAATTCAAGGTCTATTCACCTACATTTTTTTAATATTAATTACACACTAAATAAAATAAGTTAACATTAGTTATAGAATTGCATGAGACATGGTAAATACAAATTTATTTGTTGAATATTTTAATTAGTATTAATATTAATCTTTAATAATTAAAGGTAGGAGTTTTAACATTAAATTTGATATGAATGCCAAAATAAACATAGGAATAACCTTTCACTTTCACCAAACTTTGTTTGTAAGATCATAGTTAATATTAGTTACACACCAAATAAATATCAGTTACAGCTTTACTGAGACATACATAATTTTTTTTTTTTGGAAGTCCAAATATATTCATATTTAAAAAAGTGTGAAGAGACTAGGCTCGGAAAGACAGAGGGGATAACAAAAACAAAAAAACTGTAACCATTCACAAGACTACACAATCGCTTAATCACCCTAAAAAAGAAAACAAAACAAAAAACCACCCTATATGAAAGAAAGAACCCAAGGAAGAATTAGTTTTAATTTATATTATAATTAATTAAATAAAAATTAATATTAATATTAATCTTAAAAGTTGAAGAGGTGATTTTAATATTAAATATGATATCGTTTCAAAAAATAACCTTCTCACTATCACTTCCCATTGAAATTCTATTTGACAGTTTCAATCCTCTTATTAATGGCATGCTATATCCTTCTTCTATTTACTTAAAAATATAAAAAAGTGTTTATCATGATTTGGTTCATATGAGTTAGGAAATTCCATAGGGCACACAAAGTTAGTTTTAGGTTATTGAATTATTAGTTAAATAATAATTAATTTTAATATTAATTCATAAAAGATAAAGATGGTGGTGGGTTTAATATTATATCAAATGCAGAAGATAACCTTCTCATTATCCATTTTCCCTACAACTATATAAGTAATAAAGTAAATAGTTTTTAATTCTATTAAAACTTCAATTATTTACCTCGAATTTTCTGCAAATGAGTTTATTATTATTTAGCTCATTATTATTTAGTTAATATAATTTAGAGAATTCCATAGGACACAATTAATATGTTTTGATCTAGAGAATTATTAATTAGTTATTAATTAATATTAATATTAATACATAAAAGTTAAAGGTGGTGGTTTTAATACTAAATATGACATCACTCCAAAAAGTAAATTTTCCACTAGCCATCCCTACAACTATATAAATTAGTAACACCGCTCATTTAAAATGTGCACGTCATATAGCGTGAGATGACGTATTTGCATTGAATTAAGGCTCAAACTCACCTACATGTACACCGGAGATTAGATGTTGATGTTTTAGCTTAGAATGTCTAAATGTGCTATAATTTTCTCTTTAATTTTGTAATGATTTCCTCTTGATTCAATCCTACTATTTATACTGGACAGCTTCCTTGGTCTACAAATTGGTTTTTTATTTCATGTTTTTTTTTCACGGTAAAAAAAATTGAAATTTATGATTTCTTCTATCTAGATTTAATTTTATGATTTTAATTCTTAAAATTTATTTTGATAAAAGTAACAAAAATAACAAATATTTCGAGAAATTATAGGCTATAAAAAGCGAATATTATCTGAGGTTATTGCTAAATTTTACATAAGGGCTCATTCATTTCCAGACATAAGAAAAGTATATGAAGTTACATATGACACATTCAAGGACGTGTGCTATACAATGAGTTTACTAAACGATGATAAATTACATTGATGAAGTAATAGAAGCTTTGAATTGCAGTACTGCAAACAATCTTAGAAGACTTTTTGCTACTTTACTCTTATCATATCAGCTTTTAAGGGCATAATTTGTTTGGAAAGAAACCTGAGAGTATTTAAGTGGTGGTATTTTACATAAACAAAGACTTATTATGCAACGTAGTGGTGAGTACATTTTTAATCAAAGCTCATACAAAAATAAGTAAGTATAAAATCCATAAAAAAATAAAATTATATTGCTTCTACAAAATAAAAACAATACATTCATCACTTGAAAAGATACAAATTTATGTTTGATGTCTGAAATTAATTTTATTCTTTTAATTCATAATAAATTGTATTTTAATAAACATAAAAAACACAAATTTAGAAAGAAAAAAATATACACGGTAAACAAAAATGAATAACCCCGTGCATCGCACGGGTAAAAATACTAGTATTTTATATTTATAATGTTTGATAATAATAATATTTATTAATACTAAATAGATTATAATTTAAATTTAAAATTATTTAATAAAACCATATTTTATAATGTAAATATAATAATTTTAAATTAAATATTAATTAAGTTATTTATTTGATGATCTATCCTAAATAATGTTTTTGATGTTGTATACATAACTCCCCATCACTCAATTTAGTGAAAATTTATCTAATACTATATTTTATATTATAATAAATAATTTTTTTTTTTTGGTTAGGCATAATAGTTAAGTATGTATGTGGTATCTACGAAATAACGAGTTATTGATTTTGGTTCTCACAAAAATTTCTTTGAAATACATCTCATATTTGAAAAAAAAAATAAGGGATCAAAATTTAGGCCCATAAATATATTTAACCCTCTAATAAATATATAAATTTAGTATGATATGTAAATATTAATAATAATATATTCTTAATAATACTAAGTGATTTGTAATGAATATTTATATAGCGTATTAGATATTAGATATTATAGTTAATTAATGTAGTATTGAACTATTTAAGATAATTTTTATTTAATAAATTTAGCATTCAATAAATTCGCTCAAGTTAATTTTATTTAATCTAAAACATGGTCATTTGGTTCAAAAAGAAAACATGATTATTGAAATGGTTCTTTTTGTATGTAGGAGGGAAAAATTTCAAGATGGAATTCTATATACATCACAAGACTCGCATTATTCAATATTCAAAATAGCAAGGATGTTTAGAATGCAATGTGTAAAGATCAACACATTGATTTCAGGTGAGATTGATTGTGTTGATCTAAAAGCAAAGCTTTTAGCTCACAAGGACATCCCGGCAATCATCAACCTAAACATAGGTATTTCAGCTTTGATAATTGACTCACGTGCACAACATATAATTGACAAGCTTAACAACACACTCACAATGTTACACCTCGTGCACAAAATATAGACACTATGCTAAACTAATTAGTTCGTCCATTTTTCTGTGGTGCACTTAAAATACATAGGAACAACTATGAATGGAGCAATTGATGACATTGATCTTGTAATACAAACGCTCGAGGAAAGTGGTTTCCTTCATGATAGGTTCTATATTCATTGTGATGGAGCTCTATCTGGAATCATGTTGTCGCTTCTTAAACAAGTAAGTGAAAGTTATCAACCCAAATTTTAAAAGTATTTTTTATGGTTCCCAGATGAACAATACTGAAAATGTGCTACAAAATATATGAATAATGATGAGAAATACTACGTATAGATACCAAGTGCTAAGCTTAATATAAAATTATGTAACTTGAGTATTTACATAATATTCCTTGTTAAATAATACTCATTCTATATATTTTATGGATCATCGTCGCAGGCTCCAAGGATTAATTTCAAGAAGCACATTGGAAGCATATCTGTTTCTGGCCATAAGTTTTTAGGATGCCCAATTTCTTGTGGTATTGTAATAACACGAATAGAACACGTCAATGCCCTATCTAGAGATATTGAATACATTGAATCAAGGGATGTCACAATCACAGGTAGCCGTTGTGGGCTTACGTCAATCTTCCTATGGTATGCACTCCAAGAAAGAGGTTTAATAGGACTTAAGAAAGAAGCACAAATGAGCATCAAGAATGCACAACACTTACTGAAAAAACTACGTGTTAATGGTGTTGGTGCAATGTTGAACAAGTTTAGTAACATGGTTGTCTTTGAAAAGCCTCTAGATGATGACTTTGTGCGTAAGTGGTGTCTATCCTGCAAAGGTAATATTGCACATGTGGTTGTGATGCAACATGTTACTATTGAAATAATAGAATCCTTTGTTAGTGAGCTTATTTAAAAACGATCAACACGGTTTCAAGATGGACAGAGAAAGCCTCCATGCATTGCGGACGACATTGGTGGGGGAAATTGTGCTTGTGCATTTCATAATTGATCATGAGAGATTTATATAAAGAAAATTTTCCATGAAGAAGATTTGACTCAACATGTTATTTTCTCTACGGGTAAAGGAAGAACACATGATGCTTACTTATTCAATATTTCAATCCAACCCTGCCCAAACTTTTCTAATTCACTCCAACATTTCTTACTTGTTCGACTAAGTAGTTTTGGGAAGTCAAGCGGACCTCCCAAAGTATTGACTAATATAAATGTGGTCAATAGTATTCTTATAATTGACAAAAAAATGTACTCATAATTTCTTCGATTTAATAAGATGGTGGAACAGCTAAATATTTTTTTATAAAAATGTTTGTAACAATGGAGTGTACTTCTCATAACACTTAGTAACCAAAACAATTCTCGTAACACTTGTTTTGATTACATTGGTCCACATAATATGATGTATTTAGTTTTTAGGATAAGTTAGAAAACTTTAAATAAGATGGTTTTAAACAAATATCTCCCTCCGCTTCCTTTGTATCCATAACATGGGTTAGATGCAACATAGGTTGGGTTTGCATAGCTAAAAAGACATCTTCCCCATATTTGTTGCAACCACATTCTAAATTTTTTTCAAGTATAGTCAGTCCCTCTTTGTTGTAGTCATAACCCATTGCGACGACTACTCAAAACCTCAGAAGTTCTACCCCCAATGCTCTCAGAGGGGGAAGAAGAAACTGCCAAAGCTAAAAAATGAGTAACAATGGGGAGGTTGGGACAATTAGAAGAGATAAAGAAAAGTCTGAAGATCTTATTGAGACCTCTAAATTCACTGCCCATGTATCCAAACCAATGTCGCCACACTGCTCGACCAAAAGAGAGGAGGACTGAATAAGACGATAGCAGAAGTTTGAAACCGAAAATCCACCAAGGCCATCAAGGCTAAAGTCGTACAAGAACCTGCCTCTCGGAACATAAAGGTAATTTAAGAAGGCAATTAACATAACATTGTGAAAAACCTTAACCCACTTAATTTCCCCGTAGTCCAACCACAAGATTGGGGGAGCAATAACACCACGCTGCGAGATTGGAGGAGAAAAGTCAACACCCTTGAGAAGTTTCGCAGATGAAAACCCAAAATCCTTGCCCCTCATTGATCCTTTCCAAAGGTCATATGCAAGAGTTTCAGGAAACTGATCAATATCATCTGATTATTTTTTGAAACCAAGACAATAGACCTGTTAGGACCCAAAACCATCATTTCTTCGTCAAACAAGAGCAGAATCTCTTGATGTTATTTCGTCTTCTCGAGAAGGACCTCACACCATGAAGAAGATAATGTACATACCCGGACAAGGAACCTAACAAGTTCTTAACCGGTTCTTGAGAGAAACGAACTCGCTTTGTTGCTCCTTATATACATCCATATGAGGGAACCTGGCCAAAGAAACATCCAAGGAAGCTCCCCCCGCCATCACTCGGCTCAAGTTCCGAATCACGAAGATGGCCTAATTCCTTGACACAAATCGAGCAAAACCAAATCGGAACTTTCTTCATTCTGTTCGCGTCTTCTTAACGAAATCGTTTGAGAGTTTTCCATACTATGCGAACAGATCTTTGATCTACAAATACCCCATTGAATCCCCAATTTGCAAACATGGTGGTGCATCGCCGAGATAGACCGCCACTACCATGAATTTGCCTAAAATCATCACCCTCTCGGTCCCTGTCTTCATCCTCTCCACTACTCAAAGCCAATCCTCTTGAACCCTGTTAACGCCCCTAGACAGAGCCAACAAATAACGACTATGTGGCTCCTTGATATGAAACCCTAGAAGAGGAGACTCTTATTCTTCTATCAATAAGAGGCCTTTTAAAATCGTAATAATACATTTATCTCACACATACAAAGTTGGAGAAAAAATATGCCAACTTATTTAATACTCATTGTGATATACTCCTATATAATAACATTTTGCATATTTTTATTTATGAAAGAAAAAAAAAACACATTTAAATTTTACATGAGATATCATTTTGATGTAGTATATATGGTTACACAATACCAAACAATTACTAGATATATTTGCGATCTTCCTAGGATACCACATTTCCATATAACAATACATGACATATGTATATCTTAAACATGCCAAACTTCAGAATAACTATATCTTATTGAACTGGACTTCAACCAGCCCTAGGAATAGCCACAACTTTGAGGGGGTTCTTCATCTCACAAGACAGCTTGAGCACCTCAGTAAGGTCAATAGGGTTAGCTATGTCTTGTAGCCATTGAAACTTGTGAACCAACCTAGCCACCCAAAGGCTCACGGTCACAAGACCCAAGTTCTTACCAGGGCAAACCCTCCGCCCAGCTCCAAACGGTGCAAGCCTGATGTCACCGCCTCTCACATCCACTTCAACCCCTCCTTCACTCTTCAGGAACCTCTCCGGCTTGAACACCAGTGGGTTATGTCATACGCTAGGGTCGTGCGTTATGGCCCACATGTTCACCATCGTTGTGGTGTTGGCCGGGACCACCATCCCGTTGCTGAGCTGGACATCTGACGTGGAAAGACGAGCCCATGAGAGGAGGGGCCCAATTGGATGGACTCGAAGTGTTTCCTTCACAATGGCTTCGAGGTATGGAAGTTTGACCAAGTCAGCGTCGGTGACATCACTTTTGTTGTTGCCAAAAACATTGTTAAGCTCCTTACGAAGCCTTGTCTGAATTTTTTGGTTCAAAACAAGCTCAGCCATTACCCACTCGGTAAGAAGTGCCGTTGTGTCCGTGCCACGAAATATCATCTCCTGCACCCAAAATCCCAACTTGTTAACGAAAAATGAAACATGTTGACGATAAAAAAGACAAGTTAACTATATATTGACACAAATTTTAGCACTCTTTCCAATAAGTGCAGGAAGCTTAAAGACCAAAATTTCCATGATGTACATAGATTTTGTGTACGATAAACCTACAATATATAGCCTGATATATACATTCAACCAAGGAGACTGTTTCCACCACCATATCATTAGAATAAATGCAAATTTAGCGTCAAATTAAGGTAACATTTTATTTTAGTAGTCACGATATAAGCTTAATTAAGTAATGTGTTGAAACTCACCCTTATTTTATTTACACAAGACTAATGAAAAAGTTGTCTTTTTAATTCTTAAAGGATTTCGTATGTTGCTTGCCAGAGTAGGGAGATCTAATCTAATTCATAAGACATCAATAAGAATTGGTGCACACCCAATGAGTATGGATCAATAGAAAAAAGATATATATGAAGAGTTGAAAAGATAAGTAATTAATATAATATATGGTGTGATTTCATAAAAAAGAAATATTACGAAAAAATGTACTGTGAAGTGGTAGACAAATCAGTGTACGTTAATAATAAGACAATTTTTTAAGCAGTGCTAATAAGACACAGTTAATGATGGGTGATATATATGCTCGATCACATGAGAGTTTGAAATATAAAAAATTATTCATAATGAAAAGAAGTAGTACTTCAGAAACAATCTTTCGAAATATGCTCACATCAGTGTTGAGTTATTAAAATGATCGCTAATAATTAATGAACCACCAAACAAACAATGTTGACCATTTTTGTGGCGGTATTTTTTACCTATCATGATCCAAAACCACCACAAATATGAGGTGATTAATAATGGTTGGCACTTTGTAATGGTTTGTGTATCAGAAAAAAAATGATTTGTACACGTTTATATAGAGTAGACACCCTTATCTAAATATTTTGTTTTATTATGTTATATCCTAGCTTTTGATACTAAGGATGCATGCCCCAACTAACTTTCCAATGTTAAAAGAAGAAGAATCTTGAGAAAACACAAACCCATAAAATGGCAATGATGTCGTCGTCTTGGAGCTTCTCATCCCCCTCTAGAGATAGGAGAACATCCACAAAGTCAGAGCCATCAGAAAGCTCCTTGAATGAAGCAATTCTTCGGTGCTCATTTAGAACCTTCATCACAAACCTCTTAACGCGAGGAGCCAGAGCGGAACACCGTTCTCGAACACGCAAAGGGTCATAGAAGAAGCTGATCCAAGGCACATAATCAGACCAGTTGAAAGCTCCCAAGAGCTCAAACCCTTCCCTCACCATCTCATGCAGCTCGCAGCCGTTATCTTCTCGGTTGTACCTGTTAGAAATATAATCAAAAAAGCTTTCATGTATCATTTATCTTCTTTTGGCCTTGGGGATTCTGCCCTTGGTGCGAATCCCTTGTGCTTTTCTCTTGTATCTGGTTCATGAGCCTTTTTTCCTCATGATTTCTTATTAAATTCAATAAAGTTGTTTTTGCTTCCAAGAAAAAAAATCTAGCAGCTAGTTTAAGCTTTTGGATAACTTATTCATGAAATGTATAGTATCACAGTTTCTATAATTAAGTTGTCGAGAATTTATCATTGTTGTCTCATAAAAAGTTGAATTTCAGCCCATGACATGCAAATTTGTGCATTGTTCACGGTTAAACTAAATGAGCTCTTGCATGAATGACGTGTTAGGAATACAATAAAGTTATTCAGGTGTTACTCAAAGCTTTTGGAATAATTGACTCATGACATTACCTTTTTCCAAAAACGGTGCTCATAACGTTGTCAAGAGCTGCATCTTGGAGATGTTTCCTTAGTGAAACGAATCCGTGTTCGGATTGTTCACGAGCTACAGCAGCCAGCATGGCGGCGCAGTGAAGCCTTCGCCCGGCCTCATGGGCGGCGATGCGCCGTGGAGAGAAGAGGTGGGCGGAGGCGACCCTGCGCAACGAGCGCCAATAGGCGCCGTTGGGTGCGAACCCGATGGCGCGAGTGAACATGAGGCTCTTAGCGGACTGTTTTACGGGACGGTTTGCGAAGTGGGGTGAGTTCAAGATTTCACGGGCTGTGTGAGGATTTGAGGTGATAACTGCAGGGGTTGAACCTAAGCTGAAGGCCATGAGTTTGGTGGCGGATACAGTGGAAGCCATGGATGCGAGGGTACGGTGAGGGAGGCCATGGTTCAAGCTGAATAAAATGCCGAAGATGGGAAGTCCTTTGGGTCCTGGTATAGGGATTTGTCCCATTTGGGTCCTGGTGTTTCTCCATGCTACACCTCCTCTTGGGATCATAGTTAGAAACCCAATGGAGAAAAGTGCAATTAGGATCACCACAAAGAGATTATTGAGGAGGTTTTCTGTTCCTGTTGCTATGGCTGGAAGTGTGAACATCCACCAGGTGCTGTCTAAGGATATTGTTGAAGGTAACCCCATACTAGTAAAAACAGAGGATGATCGAGGCAGAGAACTAGAGCCTAGAGGTAGTTAGATTGATAGGGGCGGTTCCGAAGTGTGGAGGACACACAGAGGAAGGCTTGGTATAAATAGCAGTGTATGCATGAATTGGAGGCTTTGATAGGGGGAAGTTTGAAGATACTTGTGTTTTTTAAATGGCAAAAGTGTGTTGAGTGTGAATGGGGTTAGAGGTACGTGTCGTTGCTCATAATAGAGGATCTTTTGTATAATAGCTGCACTAGTTATGAGTAATGTTACTTACACACCTCTCTTTTGAGGTGGAAGAGGTGGAATGATGAGAGAGATAGGAAAAAAAGAAAAAGTAAGAGAGAGAAAGCATGAGATGTGATAAATGTTAAGAGGAGAGAGATAGAAACAAAAAGAGGTGGAAATAAAGTGTTTTAAAAATGAGTTGTGTATATATCATTACTGACTAGTTATTGGTTACAAGGAATTCAAAGTCACAATTGGTTACAAGCAATTCAAAGTCACAATACTTAGTTTGATACTATTTGTTATGAGATAATAGTAAAATGTGGGTGAAATTTAAGTGTGAACACATTTTTTCCAAATAAAAATATAATAGAAGGGGAAAAAATTAAGTATACCTAAATTTGGGGTGCAAATATCATATTTAAAGAGAGGTAATAAAGCCCACCATTAAAAGAAGAGAAAGAGGTAAGTCACTATGAAAAAGGAGAGATACATATGGTGAAATGGGTTGTAGTCGGATTCGATGGTGACTTAGTTTTTTTTAATATGTTGTAGTGCTTTAATGGGAGAGGATGAGAGAGGGGTGGAGGTCGGAGGGAGAAGAATTGAAGGTGCCAAGAGGTGGCAGAGGCCATCGCTGCGAAAGGTGTTGTAAAGATTTCAAGAATGGAAAAAAAATAGAGTACTAAAAGTGATGAAAAAATTGAATAGATCAAAATTGATAAGAAAAATTCACGTGTACAACGATCGTGAGTCCACCGTGTAGGCGGCTTATCGGCTAAAAAATGAGTAGGTCAACATTATAACGTCATTTTAACTTACTTTAAATACAAATAAATAAATTAAAGGGCCCATACAAAGTGATGCAAAAAATTTACAGAAACTAAATTAGATTTCAACATATATTACCGAGAATGAAACATATTTAACGTAAAGTTGTTCTTCAATGTTAAAGGAAATCGATATCTAAAAAATTGATTGAAATAAAGGATTAATAAGAAAGCCAGAAAAGAAAAGAAACAAATTATAAATTGTATTGAAATATAAAGAAGTTTCACAAAAATCATACTCAAATCCTCCAAGTATAAGCTTTTAGGAATTTTTGAGTAGAAAAATGTGAACCCCTGCTACTAGGGATGGCAATTTCCACCTGTATATGGGGATCCCCGTGGGGACTGCCCCGTTTGGGGCCCCGATCCTGGGGAATTTTTCCCTGTGGGGGTGGGGATGGGGACAAAAATCCCCCTGAAACAAATTTGGGGATGGGGATCACCCTCCCCGCCCCGCGGGGACCCTGCCCCGCGGGGACCCCGCCCCGTATATATATGTAAAATTTAAGTTTGAACAACACATGTTCAATGAAGATAAAAATGTTGATTGAGGTAAAGAAATTTATTGTTATGAGATTATAGATTATAGATTATTTCATATTTGAAAGTTTATATGTATTTATGCTTTTTTTTTTTGTAGAAACTTTGATTAATGGTTACTTGAAGACTTAACATTTTGGCGATGACTTGACTGCGGGATGATTTGTATTTTTACAGAGTTTAGACTTTTTTCGGCGTTGACTTTTGAGATATTTTGGATGATAGACTTCACATTTTTTTGGATTGAATGTTGAATTTTATATGTCAATTTTCTTATTTGTAGACTTAATGTTATGAATTTTGATCAATGTTATTTGAACTTCAATATACATTTTCATGGAATTTGACATGTTCTATTCTCATCCGTGGTTTCCATACATTTGTGGTCTAGGAAGAAATTTGTGTATTTTTTATATTTAATTTAGTTTTATTATATTTTTAATGATGTGTTAATAGTCCCCGTGGGGAGGTGGGGATTGGGGATGGGGTGAAAATTTACCCCGCCATGGAGAATGGGAATGGGGACGGGGACAAAAGAGAGATGCGGGGACGGGGATGGGGGGCCACTCCCCACCCCCGCCCCGCACGGGTGCCATCCCTACCTGCTACGTACACATAAGTTCTTATTTATAGATTAAGTATTCTAACTACTTTACAACGGTCACCAAACTACTATATCACAACACTTGGCTTCGATGTGCTTCTAATATCTTGTAAGACTTCTACGCATTTTTTAATATGGCCTTCCTCTTTCAACGTGTCTCAAACGTTTTCTCCTTGTTCTCACTTTTGAAGCAATTTGAATCTTCAACTCTTTCTGAAAAGAAATAATCGCCTCTTTTATCATCATGTTTTTAGACATTTTGTCTAAGTTATTCACATAAACTTTGGACTGGGCGAGCCCCTAGAGGCGCAACGCCCAGCATGTATCTCGCCCTGAGGCAGGGCCCTGGCCTTCAGATGGGCCTTGACCTCGGAGGCCCAATTGACCCAATAGGTAGTACCCAAGCTCTATAAATAGGAGGTAGTTATCAAGTGTAAGGGACTTTTGGCTCATTTGATGAAATAACACATGAAATTCAGCATTCTCTCTCTTACTCTCTCTCTAGCACAATCTCTCTACCCTTAGGTACTATACCTTTCCTCAATGTTCATTCCCAGAACATTTGGCGCCGTCTGTGGGGATCGATTGATTGTGCATGAAGTTACCTCTGATTGTGATTAGGCAACTCTCTGGTTTTCCGATTTTGATTCTGTGACTAGTGTTGGTTTTCCGATCGAGTTTGCATCGTTTCTGGTTTGGATGGAGACTCGACGCAGGAGGCAACATCACTCACCAATGCGACAGCGGATTTCGCCGCCTCGGCGGCCTCATCGTGTGGACCTGGATTCTCCGGTGCGAACGGCAGGAGTACACTAGTGTTGGAGCAATCCCTGAAATTCGAGTTCAAAGCAACGAACAACCAAGCAGAATATGAAGCTCTCATCGCCGGATTGAAGTTGGCGCGGGAAGTGAAGATCAGGAGTTTGTTGATAAGAACGGACTCACAATTGGTGGAGAATCAAGTGAAGGGAACTTTCCAGGTCAAAGATCCTAATCTGATCAAGTACCTTGAGCGGGTACGGTATTTGATGACACTCTTTCAAGAGGTCGTGGTGGAGTACGTTCCTCGGGCAGAAAATCAGCGGGCGGACGCGCTAGCCAAACTGGCAAGCACGCGGAAGCCCGGCAATAACAAAAGTGTGATTCAGGAAACGCTGGCGTACCCAAGCATCGAAGGCGAGCTCATGGCCTGCGTGAACAGAGGGAGAACATGGATGGATCCCATAATATCTATCTTGGCGGGGGACCCGGCAGAAGTGGAGCAATGCACGAAGGAGCAGCAGCGGGAGGCGAGTCACTATACTCTCATTGACGGACACTTGTATCGCCGTGGTTTCTCGACGCCATTGTTGAAATGTGTATCGCCAGAGAAGTACGAAGCGATAATGTCTGAAGTACATGAAGGAGTGTGCGCGAGCCACATCGGGGGAAGGTCTTTGGCTTGCAAAGTGTTGAGGGCGGGTTTTTACTGGCCCACCCTCAGGAAAGATTGTATGGACTTCGTGAAGCAGTGCAAGGAGTGTCAAGTGTTCGCGGATTTGTCTAAGGCACCGCCAAAAGAGTTGGTAACGATGAGCTCCCCGTGGCCTTTCGCCATGTGGGGTGTGGACTTAGTTGGACCTTTCCCGACCGCCAGGGCACAAATGAAGTTTATATTGGTGGCGGTAGACTACTTCACTAAGTGGATTGAGGCTGAACCCTTGGCCAAGATTACTTCTGCAAAGATAGTCAATTTCTACTGGAAGCGTATTGTTTGCAGGTTCGGGATCCCAAGGGCGATCGTATCTGACAATGGGACCCAGTTTTCAAGCAGTCAAACAAGGGAGTTCTGCAAGGAAATGGGCATACAGATGAGGTTCGCCTCTGTTGAGCATCCGCAGACGAACGGGCAGGTGGAATCTGCAAACAGGGTAATCCTACGAGGACTAAGACGACGGCTCGCGGAGGCTAAGGGAGCTTGGTTGGATGAACTTCCGGCGGTGCTGTGGTCGTACAACACCACCGAGCAATCTACTACAAGGGAAACCCCCTTTAGAATGACCTACGGGGTAGATGCCATGTTGCCGGTGGAGATTGACAACTTTACATGGCGGACTCGACCAGGTTTTGAAGAGGAAAATCAGGCCAACATGGCGGTGGAGCTGGACCTTTTGTCGGAAACGCGCGACGAGGCGCACATTCGGGAAACAGCGATGAAGCAGCGCGTGGCGGCAAAGTTCAACAGCAGGGTTCGCGTCCGAGATATGCAGGTTGGCGACCTGGTCCTCAAGTGGCGATCGGGAGCCCCGGGGAACAAGCTTACTCCCAACTGGGAAGGGCCCTACCGCATTATTAAAGTTCTTGGTAATGGGGCCTATCACTTAGAAGAGCTTGATGGGAGGCGGTTACCTCGATCGTTCAATGGTTTGAGCTTGCGCTACTTTTATAGTTGATCGCAGGCGAGAAAGTGAACAAGGCGGAATCGCCGGAGCCAGATATCTTTAAGATTTTCCGAAGTGTTCTCAAATTCTCCAATGTGTTGCAACGACAAATCAATAAAATAAAACGAAAATTCACGAAATTCGTGTCCAAAAAATTCCAGGGATTCCCTGACGATCGGAATTGCCGATCGACATAAAGAATTACGGCGATCACTAAGTGGGACAAGCTTGATCCCCAAAGGGGCTTGCTGGAACCCTGAAGGTTGTGGCGATTCCACAAATGGCCTTTGACGCCTGGGAATCACCCTCCGGAAAGTCTGACGTGATCGCCGGTCCCGTAAACGATGTGCTGGGTAAGTCTCGCCAGAATACGACGAGCGCCGTTAACTAGGCAAAAGTCTTGGGACCCCCAAATGGTCATTGGGATCCAAGCATTGTAAGCCCCGAGTGGGCAAAGCCCCGGGCGAAGTCCTCGAGAATGGAGGTCGTTTCTTCCTATTAGGGAAAAAACGTCTGAAGTCTTGGTGGTGGAATACCAAGCAACAAGTCCTAGTTAAAATTAAGGCACGAAATCGTTAGGCGTAATTCAATCATATGACGCGTGAAAAATAGCGCAAGATATAAGGTCGGCGAATGAATAGGAGGGAAGGCGAGTGCTCGGTCACTCAGGATGTTGAGTATTTTACTACTCTGGCGTGTTGAGGGATTGAACTATGAGACTTATTCATAAATTTTTAAGCCATAAGACGGCAGCGACTAAAAAGTGTACGGCGGAAGCATTCCAATATGACTTACAAAATATCCAACGGCGATATAAAAAGCTATGGCGAAGGGTTGCTTAAACATATACGAATGGCGGAAAAGTACACTACAAGGTGACAGTAAAAGATAAAAGTAATGTTAAAAATTACATTATTTATTGTTTTCTTTCTCCTGTTCTTCTTCTTCCTCTTCTTCTTCAGTCGCTGTCCAGAGGTTTTGGTCAATCAGGGGAGGATCGTCGGGACCAACCAGTCCTGCGGCGGTTATCTCTTTCATTACTCCCATGGCGCTAAAGTCAAAGTTCGGGTACAAATGTTGGGCCTGATCTTTGGCGAGGTAGAAACCGCGCTCGCGGTTGTCAAGGGCGATGTCAGCGGCTTGTTCCCTCGCCTCAGTGGCTTTGGCCTTCTCCGTCGCCAGCTCGTCCTCTAGACTTTTGATCTTTGCCAGTTGGGAAGCAATCTCAGCATCTTTCGTGGCGAGGGCCTCGGCATGAGTTTCGGTCGCTTTCTTGATCTCCTCGGACGTAGCCTGCATCACCGCCTCCATGTCAGATTTCGCCAAGGCCAAGGACTCCGCAGACTTTTCTCTTGCTCCGCCAACGCCTTTTTCACTAACTCCAGCTCAGCGCGCAGTATGGCAAGCTCTGACTCCTTAGCAATCAGCGCCTCGCCTCGGGCGATCAAGTCCTTCTCAGCTTGCTCTTTTTCCTTCTTGCAAGCTTGAAGGCTTGCATCAAGCTCATCTGTTTCTTCCTTCATCAGCGCCAGCTGATCCTCCAGCTCGCCGATTTTAATCCCCGCCGTGCCAATCATCTTGTCGGCATAGACTTTGTCTTTTCCTGCCTGCGTCGCCAGTTTGTCGAAACGCTTTTCCCAAGCAGCGGCGGCTTCTTGATGCTTAGCACTTTCGGCCTTCAACCGCTCAGCTTCAACGTTGGCGGCATTGAACTTCTCAAACGTGTGAGCAAAGATGCACCCAGCGCGTAGGAGGCAAGCAAGAGTCTCCTCCTTGGTGTCATTCAGGCCCCGACTCAAAACTTCTTTTTCTATGACGTCACGGTTGAGACCAGCAAGTAAGAATTCTGAGGGTTCAATGGCGTTGGGGAGCATATTATAATAGCTTGAAGAACCGACCTCGGGAGCAGAGGCTTGTTCAATTTGAGCCGCTTCAGAGGTAGTGGCAGCGCCAGGACAGGATTTTTCCCCTTGATGAGGCGGGGAAGGCATGGAGCCCGCATCATGTGTTGAGGGCGGGCTAGGAGGCGCATCTTGGCGAGGGGGAGACTTTGGGGTTTCATTTTCTTTTTCCTTCTCTCCAATAGGAGTGTCGGAAGACGCAGCAGCTTTTGTGGCGTTAACGCCGGCGGAGGCGGCTGTGGCGCCAACAGAGGACTCAGCGGCAACAGCAGTGGTCGCACCGGCGGAGGCAGGAGTAGAAGCTGGTACGGCGGTTGGCTCGGTAGCTGCGGCGACGGAGGCTTCAGCGACATTTTTGCCTTTAGGCGCAGCAGCAGTGGTGGGCTGAGCGCCAGGGTTGGATGTGCCGGCGCCGGAGGAGGCTTTGGCCAATCTTCTCCTCTTGGGAGCTTTGGTGCTCTCGGCTTGGTTCTCAGCACCGCCCCGTTTTTTCGCGTCGCCCTCAGTGTTGAATTTTGGGGAAAAGCGAGCCATTCTCCTCTCGCGAGCCTTCAGGAGCTCGGCGTTCGTAAAATTCATATCTTCTGTAACAATAAAAAAAACGATCAGTGACAACATAGGAGTCGAGAAAGGAAATGTCAATAATAAAAGTGAGCTATGGGCAACCTAAGTATTTGGGAGTTCTTGAGAGGTCAGCGCCCTCAAGGACTGTTGTGCAGTCAAGGATGGGAAGTGGGGCAAGGAGATTAAGAAAGGCTTTGTCGTTGGCGGACAAGGATTCCTCTGAAGGATCGGTGATCCCGTTGGGCTTCTCCGTCCAGTAAAGAGGAAAGAGGGCGGTCCCGTCTCTGAGGGTGAATGCCTCTGGGTAGGCGGGATGAACCGCCACACGGAAGTACTTTCGTGCGAAGGAGGACTTCGCGTTACTTTTGTGAGGATGCAAACACTTCCGGCCGGCTCGGGCCTTCAAGGAAATCCATCCTTTGTTTTTGATGGACTTGGGGTCGACGTCGTAAAGGTAGAAGAAACTGGTGGGGGATGGGGCGATGCCGACAGCGGCGCTTAGGATTTCAAAACATCGAATGAAAGCCCAGGCGTTAGGGTGGAGTTGACAGGGAGCCGCGTTGATGTCGCGGAGGACGGTTTGGACAAAGGGCGAGAAAGGAAGCCTGATTCCAAGCTCGCTAAACATGTATTCGTACGCAAAGAAAAAATGGGATCTCTTTACGTCGCCGTCTGGCTTGTGAAGCCAGGGGCGATCCCCGGGACTGCAAACCCAGATCCTGAGTTTGGCGTTAAACTCATCGTCATTGGACAAGCCACCCAGGGAGTTCATGAATTTCACAATGGGATCGCTGTCTTGGAAGATGGAAGGTTGATCTATAGCCTCGTGTTTGGGGGCTACTTGGACTGGAAGGGGCAGAGTGGCGTAGGTTTTTAGTCGGTGAGCTGGGATCTCCGGAACCTCTAAACGGAGGCCGCCGGCAGCGGTGGAGTCAGGGTCGCTTTCGGAGGAGGAAGAAGAGTGATTAGGGGAGGTAGGGTTTGAAGCCATTTTTAGAGGACAGTGAAGTGAAAGAAAGGAAAAGATAAGTATGTGTGCGATGTAAAGATAAGGACAGTGGGACTCACCGGAGTAGGATGTGAAGAGTGGGTAGCGGAAAGGGTGATAAGCGACGGCTCCGGAGCGGAAGTGGACAGAGGGAGTTTGGTAAGCGATTAGGGAAGTAAAGAGGGGTCTCGGAAAGGGATGACAGTGGGGAAGAAGGGTTTTTATAGGAGAAAGGGAGAAGCTGGAAGGGTGACGCGTGTTGGACGCGTGTGGAAGGTTGGAAGTCATGATGGTTTTGGGGAGGTGGGTCGCGTGCAATGGGGAGTTACTGCGCACGATGGGACGGTTATGAAAGGTGAAGTGACGGTTCCAGAGAAAGAGGGAAATTGATGTAACCAACACATCACGTGGGGCAGCCACGTGAGGCAGATAGAGATTTGAAAGGGTTTTAAAATAAGGGAAAGCGCGAAAAGCCTCGCCACCATAAGGATCAAACACCATCGCCTGACGGGTGACACCAACAACAAAGTTCAGTCGCTCGCCGGGGTCACCGCCAGTCAATGATTGAATGATCGGCACATGACCCATGCCTGCCACCTTTCCCGCCGGCGAGCGATCATACACCTGCTCCAACTTATCGCCAATACGAAGTAGTCGTTCTCGCCGCTTGCGGACTTGTGGACTTGCCAGCTCGGATTGCTCGTCAAGTCAGTGGACTGGGTAACCGAAAATGCTAGTTTCCTTTTGCTCACGCCATGTTGGCGATATAGTTTATTTCTCTTTTCTTAAGCCATGTTGGCAGTGTAGATTCCGGTGTACAATAAGACATGTAAAAGCATTTAAAAGACACACTTAGCTCTCATACCTCGAGCTCGGTGTCTTGTGGACTAGTGGACTGGGCGAGCCCCTAGAGGGGCAACGCCCAGCATGTATCTCGCCCTGAGGCAGGGCCCTGGCCTTCAGATGGGCCTTGACCTCGGAGGCCCAATTGACCCAATAGGTAGTACCCAAGCTCTATAAATAGGAGGTAGTTATCAAGTGTAAGGGACTTTTGGCTCATTTGATGAAATAACACATGAAATTCAGCATTCTCTCTCTTACTCTCTCTAGCACAATCTCTCTACCCTTAGGTACTATACCTTTCCTCAATGTTCATTCCCAGAACAAACTTCAATCTCCTTTTCCCAACCTCTTGAAACTCAATTTGAAGATTCTTAAAATCGAAGATGCAACTTAGTTAAATAAATTAGGGGGGGTAAACGGACCAGATTGGTTTAGATTTAGAGTGTTTAAATATCCGAACCAATCAAATATGTTTGGTTTGGGTTGGTTCGGATTTCCTGATTTTTGTTTATGGACCCAGACCAAACCAACCCGATCTCAATTGCATTTGTTCAGTTCGGATGGTCGGATTCGTAGTAAAAAAATATTATTTTGAAATTTACACAAAATTTATTCTAAAAACGTGAAAAATTATAAAAAAAAATATGGAAACTTCACATAATCCTACATATCCAAAAGACCAACATTTCATAATGACATAATTCATATAATCTAACATAAACATATTAAACTAGCATCTCCAACACAAATATAAATAGACAACATAATAGTAAACTCATAAATAACTTAAGTTTTTACTAATTAAGTTAGATCTTAATTAGAGTATTAGTACTCTCAAAGTTTTTATTAAAATGAAATAGTCAGCAAAATGTTAAACAACAATGAGTGTGTCTTTGAGCAGTGGCGGATCCAGGACCCCGAGGTTAGGGAGTTTAAATTTTTCCAATGAACACATCGGTAAAAATATAATTAAAAACAACTTTAATATGTTTATACATGAGAAATTATACAAGTCATAGTTGTGCAAATATGTGGGTTTTGGTGTAAATAGGTGCAAAACTTAGTCTACTAGTATAATTTAAAATTTTCAGGGGGTTCAAAAAAAATTATATAGAAAATTAAGTGCGATTTTTTTTGTTCAGATGAACCCCCTCACTTGTACATAGATCCACCCATGTCTTTGAGATAGTAAATTAAAAATAAATCTTAATACCATTGGGTTGGTTCGAATTCATTGGTTTTTTTATCCCTAAATCTGATATCTGAATCGATAGTGATTGGATGCAGTAAAAGAAATTCAAACCAGTCCAATGATCCATTATTCCACCATAATATGTTCGGTTTGGATCGATTTAATTTAATCGGATTCACGAATCAAACTATACCTACTTATACCGGCCCCAAAAATAAATGATTTATATTTTTGGTCTTGACCAAGGTATCCCCACAGCCGACAGCCGTGAGACTAATCTCTCGCCCCGCGGTCAGCACACTAAGCGGTAGGGGGCTGACCAAGGTGGAGAGACATACAATATTTTCGACCTAACTTAAATGTAACCTTTATAACTTTTGGCTACGCCACATGCACCTTGACCTTCATTTTGTTCCAATTTAGGATTCAATTAAGTTTGTTGGAGTCTTTCAACCTAATCTTTGGACTTAGTGAAATTTAAGGCTATAGAAATGCAAATATTTTGGGAGAAATATTTGTATTAAAAAATTAATTAATTTAGGTGTTTTTTTCCCTCCCGTGTGCAAACATGGGATCCTACAATGGTGGTGAGTGGGCAAATTTCAATATCCGCCATTTCAATGGAGGAGTGCGTGTGTTAGGGCGGGAAGCGCGGTGGCTACACGCTGCTCAACCTCATTGCTCAACTCAATGCCTCGCCTCACGTGGCTACACGGGCTATTCCATGTTTGTTTCCACTATCCACGACACAATACAAGTTCAACCATGGGACTATTTTCTTTTGACCAAATTCAAGTTCACACCATATATGAGAATATTTTATTTTAATTTTTATGTTATAGTTTGAAAATATATAAGAAATTTATCTAAGTCACGCTGAGTATATTAAATATGTGTTAAAATTACTCTAATCTTGTTGTGGGTATACTTGCAATATGTGGCCACAAAATATGCTATATTCTCATAAGTTAGATCCAACACTCAATTTCATAATTAAAGAATAAGGTGAACAATTACTATGTGATGTGCCTTAAACAAAACCTATGTGATGCCTCAAGGTTAGCACTAATTTCTCTTTCTGATTCTCTTGTATTAAGGGTTGGGGCACATTTGTGCCTCCTTTAATACATTCATTTGGCTTAAAAAAAACTTAGTAGTGAAACATTTAATATTTAAGTTTTTTTTGGTAAGCATTTTATATTTAAGTTAACTTGTATCTAATTTTAGTTTAATTCTAATGCACTATTAACTTTTAAGATGTGTTATATTAATTAATTAAATTAAATAAAATATTTTTTCTGATTCATATTTTTAAAATTTGATTGGTTAGTGGACCGTAAAAAAGTAAATATACATTGAATGTGCATATATCTTTTTCTCATTGATGGAAATATGAGAAAGAAGTTTTACATTGTTCAGTTTGGGATAGATTTTAAGCTGCAGAGTTGAAACCTTAATTACCTTAAGGTTTTTAGGTCAAGCTTCTCCTCCAGCATCTTCTAGTCACTCTCTTATACTTGTTGCAGCGTTTGGGTTCACACATCTAAACCCAACACTAGTATAAATTTGTATGAAGATATTAAAAAAAGTACAAAATTTAATGATTGAGAATGGCATATATTATATATACGAGTGTGAACAATCATAACTTCCCAATTACTATTTTTTAAATATTGATTCTTCATGATGCGTAGTTGGAAATTTAACTTAAAATAATATTTGTAAACTGACCAAAACGAATTTCACTGTAATGATAAATAAGCCCCCAAAGAAAAAGAATTGAGCCTCCTCTAGTCCTCTACCTATGAACATCATCACCTCATCATATATAATACAAATTAATATTACTGTAATTTATCATATTGTCATATAGTACACCATTTTGAACAGAAATAAAAAACTGAAAACGTTTGTAGCAAATCAGAATCAAATCCCAACTTTTGTCAAGTCCATCAAAAGCAATGTGCAGGAAATAATACTGATGTAATTGAGTTGAGTACTCTTTGTACTCCATTTTTTAATTAGCATTGAGTTCATAGTTTTTGCTGTATGTTTTATATTATTCTTCTCCTATAAGCCATGCACGTCGTACGTATAAAGATTCAAATTAAACAGATCTTATGAAAACACGTTCATCACTTTAGTTTCTAGAGGAATGTTATTGAACTCCTAACTAGCTCATGTTCCTATGAAAATAAATATAATTTTATATAGCTGATTCCATATTTTTTTATTTAAGTTTATGACATCTTGCATATGCATTTAGATTAATGAGTAATTAATGGAATAGGGTAATTATATTACACAGACATTTTGGAACTAGAAGTGGCTTAACGTGATCTGTAAGTGTTTTCTCTTCTTGATACTTGGTCATTATTATGGAACGAAAAACTTTTCTCGGAAGGAACTTTATATAATTTGTTCTCAAAGTGTACATGTGCAAGTCTACATCGAAAAAAAATTAAGTGTGCAAGTAAAAATATTTGTTTAATTTAATCTAAAATATATTATGATATGATTTTCACCCTTAAGTACTCTCTAAAGTGCTTTAAAAAAAGTAGTCTCTCTTGGGTGGGGATTATATATAGTATGAACATTTATTGTCATTGAGGTGTCTAAATTTGCCATTCTTTTCGTTATTCTTGTTGGGGTCTACTGGCATGTCTGCAACTTAACTTTTCCTATTTGTATTGATTCTAGCTTGTATTTGGGTTTAATTAGTCTCCCTTTTTTTCATCAACTCCCAATTTTTTTTTTATATTAACTATGATAAGGTAAGCTAATGAGTCGATCAAGTACTATATGATTATATTATAAAGTACTAAAGACTAAGGAGGTTGGTACTTTCAAAAAATAGAACTGAACTGTCCTACAAAGAATTATGTAGAGAATATTATAAGTATATAAATTGATATTATGATTAGTTTCTATTTTCTCATAATTTATTTTAGCACGTTTCAAAAATGGCTTACAAAAACTTCTTAAAATTAATTTCAGCTTTAGAATCAATTTTTAAACATGCACTAAAAGATGGCAGAAAATTATCACATATACTTATTACAATATCTTAGACCATGAGAAAAACATAAATAAACATAATTCTTAGAGAAATCTAACAAACACACTATTTAGATTGACTCATTCCAACACATTCACTATATTTGCTTTAGTTTCTGAAAAGTTAACACATTATTTAAGAAAAGAAAAAATGTGTTGACTTTTAATAAAATAAATCAAGCACGATGAGTGTGTTGGAATGTGTTCTTAAATGAGTATGTATCAATCATCTAATTCTTATATTGACATTGGTATTGGAATAGCAGAAAGAGGAGTGAGCTTCGTCAATGCTATCCCATATTTCTCACTCATGTCAAGCGTTTCAGCAGTGACGCCCTGAGGAAGCTCCCACTCAAAAGAATGCACCAACACAGCCACCATTAAACTAACCATCCTAATAGCAAGTGGCTGACCAGGACAAACTCTCCTTCCACTACCAAAAGGCAAATATTCAAAGTTACCTCTGAAATCTATGTTGGATTTGAGAAACCTTTCAGGCTCAAATGTCAATGGATCATCCCATAACTCCGGGTCTCTACCAATGGACCATGCGTTTATCATAACCTGGTCTCCTTTGTGAATGGTGTACCCGTTTATCTCAACATCATTTCCTGCAACATAGGGTAATAGAAGGGGCACTGGTGGATGAAGCCTCAGAGTCTCTTTCACTATTGCTTGGATGTATGGGAGTCTAGGAATATCCGATTCTGTTACTTCATTGGAGGTTCCAATCACTTGGATCAGCTCCTTTCTCGCCTTTTGCATTACTTCTGAGTTGCGTAGAAGCTCTGACATTGCCCACTCTGTTGTTGATCCTGAAGTATCACTTCCAGCAATGAACATATCCTGTTTGGAACCAAGACAATTAACAATGAATTTCTTTAGTGTAGTGTTGCAGACATATTGAAACAAAAAATGGTTACACAGGAATTAGTACTAAGCACATAAGTCTGCCTTAGGTAAGAACTTATGTGCATGTTTGGATATGCAAAATCACGGTCAGTCAAAATTACTATGAACATAAGCAATATCTCTCGGCTTTTGTAGGTGTTATCAACGTGATTTTGCTTTTATTGTAATTTTCCAACACATAACTAAATATGCACTATTTCATTTTTGAGTTGAATTCAAATAATTTTATATCTTATATATGAAATTATGTCAGCATCTTCAACAGAAATTTATACTCCATTCATCTATCCCTAATTATAAGATCTTCTTAAAACAATTACGCTTATTACGAAAACATGTAATTAAAAGTATATACAACAAAGTGATAGCCACTTACCACAATCATTGTCCTGATGCTTTCAACAGTGAAAATAGAACCATCCTCTTGTTCACAATGATCAAGCAACACATCTAGGAAATCACCATTACTACTTGCACCACGCGAGCTTTCTCTATCTCTCACGCGCCGCCCAATAACCTCACCAAAGATCTCATGCAACCTCACATAGGAAACCTTCACGTGCCTCTTCACACCCTGCAAGTCAAACCGCTTCAGCACCGGAAAATAATCCGACAGGTTCAACCTCCCGGAATCCTCCATGATCCTCCATGCCAGCTCCTTGAACTCACCAGCACTCTCGAACTCCGAGTCCACCAGATCCTCCGAGAACACCGTGTTCGCCAGAAGGTTCAGCATCGTCGCGAACGCTAGCGCGCCGATGTCCACCGCCGTTCTGGTTGAAGCTTTTTTACGGAGGTGTTGCACCAGTTGCTGCGCTTTCCGATGCCGGAGGTGCTGGAGGAGGTCGAGGCGTTGGGTGCTGAATAGACGGGTGGAGCAGAACCGGCGGCGGTTTTTCCACAGTGGGTCGCCGGCGGCCCAGGAGATGGTGTCGTCGACGTTGGGCTGAGCGGTCAGGGAATCCGGAATGGGGCGGTTGGCGAAGGCCTGGTCGTTCTTTTGGAGGATTTCTTTGGCGACGGCGGGGGAGGAGGCGACGATGACGGTGGTGAAGCCGAGGCGGAGGGAAATGATGGGGCCGTAGGTTTTGGCCAGGCAGGAGAGGGTGCAGTGGAGTTTTGGGCCTAGTTGGTGGAGGTTTCCGATTATTGGGAGGCCGGTTGGACCGGGTGGCTGGTTCTTTTTGCGGTGGCGGTTCAAAAAGAACCGAATTGTGGCTAGGGAGAGCGTGACAAATAATAGCAAAATGTGAATCTCCATTATCAACTTTGAGTTCTCCTAGGCTTTGAAGAATTATCTTAAGCTTGCTACTTCACTTGCTTATCAATATCAAAATATATATATATATATGTATATATATAAAAGTAAAATTGACTTGAATTATAAATTAATGATAATATTAATTAGCATTAATAATATTATTATATTAATTATTTATTGAAAAAAATTTAGTTTCTCATATTTAAAAATTATTATTGTTACTTAAATTTATAACTAAATTAGACCATATACATTAGTAATAACAATATTAGTTATTAAAAATTTTATGTCATTAATTAGATTAATTTTTTATTTTAAGAAACTTCAATTTCTTATATTATAAAATTATTTTTATTTTTATTTAAATTTTAATTATTAATGACAAAGTAAATGGACTTAAACAAATCAATATATATGAGTAAAATGACTTGACTATAAATTAATAACAACATTAATTAATTATTAATAAAATTTAATATTCTTCATTATATTAATTACTCATTGTAAAAATAATTCATTTTCTTATATTTAAAATTACGAAAATTAATTAATAAGTCAATGTGATCCTATAAATTTGACCCTTTAAATTTTAATTAATAAGTCAATTTGATCCTATAAATTTATAAAAATATTAATTAGCTATTAATATTTTTTATGTTATTTGTTATATTTTTTGGGTAAATGGGTGGGGCTAGGCCCCAAAAGAAAACAAAAAAACAAAGCAACAAAACAAACGAGGAGGTTAGCCCCTCTCAAACTCGAAACCCACAGAGTCCCAGTAATAACGGTGGCGATATTTCTTTTTAAATAATTTTTTTGCTTCGTCGGAAAATTAAACAAAAAACTAAGGCACAACTACTGGAATCCCTACATAGTCCCTAAGGATCATGGTCTCTAAATCATGGAAAGGAGTAACCAGGATTTCCACACCGGTCTCTCTTTTCCTAGACGCAAGCTTTGCCATGCAATCCGCAGCCCCATTACAATCTCTGGAAATCTGACGAAGGATTACTTCCCATTCTCGCGCGATCCAATCGGCCACCTCCATAGCTAGTGGAACTAGAGTGAAGTGACTGGGGTCTTGAATGAGCCTCAAGGCATTTGCGCAATCACTCTCACAAATAATTTTTCTGAAACCTTTATTCCACGCCATCTCCATTCCTTGACGCAGAGCTTGCAGTTCTGCTACAATGGCATTACCACCCTCCTCTGTCCAAGTAAAGCCCTGGATCCATGTGCCTGTATGATCTCGCAGCAATCCCCCAGCACCCATACGATCCACATCCTCCAAGAAACTGCCATCAACATTCAGTTTTACCCATCCCTGATCTGGTGGTTCCCATCTCTAGCATTAATAATATTATTATATTAATTTAAAAGTTACACCAAATTGGTAAATAAATTCCAAATTTACACTACCAAGGTAAAAAAGTCTAGTTTTTAGTTATTAATAACATTACATGTTATTCATTATTATTATTATTATTATTATTATTATTATTATTATTATTATTATTATTATTATTATTATTATCTTTCCGATGAAGCAAAAAAAATTATTATTTTTGAAAATATTAATTGTTAATTGTGGAAAAGTTCAGTTTCTCATATTTAAAAGTTATTATTATTATCATTTAAATTTTAATTCTTAATGACAAAGTAAAATGAACTTGAGAACAATTGATCAAATATTTTTAACTAAGAAATTTAATATATAAATATTATAAACAAATAGAATATGCTTTTTTGAACTCAACAAATAAATAGACTATGCTAATAGTGAAATGTGCTACTCTACAAAGTGGCATAAAATAGATCAAGTACAGAAACCACAATTTTTTGTCTATTTAGTCTAGAGATTTTCCAATTAAAAAACCAAACTTGCAGCTGTGGTTTAAAATTTAAATTAAAATATATTGAATATTTTTTTTATCGAATATTGAATAATTTATCAAGTGATGGTTCTAGCAGGGCCACAAATCTAGTCATTCGACTAAAGTGTTCCTCAAGGGCCATTTGACTTAGAATTCAAAACTAATTGTCCGGCCCAAAGATTCTAAGGGCCCGTTTGGTGGCCAGGACAGGATAGGATAGGACAGGATAATAATCATATAATGTTGTTTGTTGCGCCAGCAGGATAGGATAACACAATCTTGTCTCCTATCCTATCCTGTCAATCATGTGTAAAAGTTTTTCTGAGGGGGCAATTAGGATAGAACAAGATAGGATACCAGTTATATATTTTCTTTCAGTATCCTAACTCCAAATTAATTTATTTTAATATTATATAATTTATCATTTATAATAATATTAATTAATAAATATAAAAATATTAATTTAACTAAAATGAAAAATAAATAAAATTATTATTCATAAATAGTAAAATAGACAACTCACTTACAAATATTGATTTATTAATAATAATAGACTAATTTAATATTTTCATCTCCTATTATTTAAATATTATTTATCTATTTATATAATAATTTAAATATAAAGTATTTTTGAAATAATAATATTTTTAATTTAGTTAATTTTTACTGTTTATCACGTGTCACAACTAAGTGAAAACCATTGATTACAAATATTGATTTTTTAATAGTAATAGATTAATTTTCTATTTTCATCTCCTATTATTTAAAACTACTTATCTACTTATTGTTGAATGTTACTGTGTAATCCAAGTATTAGTGAGTTAACTAGAGTGAGGTTAACTATGGTTAATAGGTTGAGTTAGCACTTACCTTAGTTAGTAAGTAGCTTTTATATTCTGTTGTGATTGTTAAGCCTATATAAAAGGCATGTATCATTCTGTTTTGAATAATGAGAATATTCTAATTCATTCTCAACTCTATCTCTTCTTACTGTTACTGTTTTCTTGTTCTTTGAATTCCAACAAATTGGTATCCAGAGCGTGTTTTCGATCTTGGACCTGAGAACTCTTGAACCCACCATCGTGTAGCTGTGCCATGCCGTGAAGATGATTCAATCTGAGGCCTGTGTTCCACAGCACCAAAATCTCGTTTGGGTACTTGATAGATTCGATTCTGGGTCTGCGGATTCCGTCGAAATCACCACCCTATTGCTGCGTGCTTGATCAATTCGAGATTGAACCTGAGGGTTTTGGGCGTGATTGTCTTGGGGCATCATCCGATTGCTGCGTGTATTGGGTGTATTTGCTGAGTTCTTGGACAATTTGCGAGTTGTGCTGTTCAGCCAGATTGGGTTTTCTTCTTCACGTTGAACTGAGGTTCTTACCAGGTTGGTTCTCTCTTCTTCACGTTGAATTGGGTTTTGTTCATACTCAGAGGAATTCAGATGGGTGTCAACGGGAATCTGCCTACCATGACTCTTCCAATTCTCACTGGAAAGAACTGGGATCGATGGGTGGTTCAGATGAAAACCCTTTTTGGGTTCCAGGATGTTCTTGATGTGGTGGAGAATGCTTTTACAGCACCTGGTAATAATGCAAGTGAGGAACAAAAGACTGCTCACCAAGAGATGAAGAAGAAGGACATCAAAGCTATGTTCTTGCTTCAACAATGTGTAGATGATGCACATTTTGAAAAGATCACAAATGCTGCATCCTCCAAGGAAGCGTGGGATATTCTGGTGAAGAGTCATACTGGCGGGGAGAAGATGAAGAAGGTAAAACTCCAAACTCTACGTAGACAATATGAACTCTTACAAATGGAGGATTCTGAGAAAATTGGTGATTATTTCACCAAGGTTTTGACTATCACAAACCTTATGAAAGGTTGTGGTGAGTCTGTTACTGATTTGATGATTGTTGAAAAGATCTTGAGATCTTTGCCATCAAAATTCGATTTTATTGTGGTTGCCATTGAAGAATCGAAGGACATTGATAAGTTGAAGGTAGAAGAGCTGCAAAGTTCTCTAGAGGCTCATGAGATGAGGCTCAATGATAGGAATCCGGGAAAAAGTTCAGAACAAGCACTCAAGGCCAGTGTCTACAAAGATGACGACAAGAAGAAAGGAAAAAGGTGGAAAGATAAGAGAGGCAACAACAAGGGAAGGTGGAATCAGAATCAAGATAGAGGTGATCCTGACAAAGTTGAATCTTCAGAAAGAAAAGGAAATTCTGGCAGAACCTATGACAAGCAGAAGAACACTGACAAAAGGAATATAGAGTGCTATAATTGTCACAAGAAGGGTCATTACTCTTATGAGTGCAAAGCTGCAAAGTCTAAGCAGAAGAAGCATAAGGAGAAGGAGGCTCATGTGGCAGAAGATGATTCTGATTCTGATTCTGATCAATTGATGCTCATGGCAACAGTGGCACAAGAAGACTCTCCTTCTTACCAAGTGATGCTCATGCCAACAATTGCAGATTCTGAGAATTCTCTCTCAGAATTATGGTATTTGGATACTGGATGTTCCAGCCATATGACCAGCCATAGAGAATGGCTTGTGAACTATGATTCGTCCAAAAAGAGCAAGGTTAAATTTGCCGATGATAGTTCCTTGAAGGTTGAAGGCAAGGGAGATGTGATAATTCAAAGAAAGGATGGAAAAACTGCTATGATTTCAGATGTGTTACATGTGCCAGACATGAAGTACAACTTGTTGAGCATTGGTCAGTTAATTGAGAAAGGTTTTTCTGCTGTCCTCAAGAATCGTTGATTTGACTTGTTTGATGCTAAAGACAGACATGTGCTGAGAAGCAAACTGACAAAGAATAAAACATTTCGAGTCAACATCAAAACTGTAGCAACACAGTGTATGGCAGCAGTTGAGTCAAGGGATGAATGTTGGCTATGGCACTCAAGGTATGGACATTTGAATTTCAATAGTTTACATCAGCTAGGAACTAAGGGAATGGTTTCTGGTTTACCTATTACATCTATGCCTGAGAAAGTGTGTGAAATATGTGTGGCTGGAAAACAAACTAGGAAGTCATTTCAGTCAGAATTAAACATGAGGGCTAATGATGTTCTTGAGGTAGTCCATTCTGATATATGTGGTCCATTTGAAACACAATCACTAGGAGGCAAAAGGTACTTCATCACATTTGTAGATGAATTCAGTAGAATGACCTGGATTTATGTGATAAAATTGAAGAGTGAAGCATTTGAGATATTTCTGGAATTTAAAGCTGCTGTTGAAAGAGAAAGCGGAAAATTGATAAAAGTACTCAGAACGGATGGTGGTGGTGAATACAATTCTACTGAGTTTGAGTCTTACTGTAATAAGTGTGGAATTAGACATGAAGTCACAGCTCCTTACACTCCACAACACAATGGCCTAGCTGAAAGAAGGAATAGGACAATCCTTGATATGGCCAGAAGCATGATTAAAGAGAAGGGTCTACCTCAGAAGTTTTGGGGAGAAGCTGTTTCTACTTTAGTATACATACTGAATAGATGCCCTACAAAGAAGCTTGCTGGAAAGGTTCCTATGGAAGCATGGACTGGTAGGAAACCAACTGTTAGCCATTTTAAAGTGTTTGGTTCCTTGTGTTTAAGACATGTCCCAGATCAGAAAAGGACAAAGTTGCAAGATAAGAGTGAAGCCATGGTGTTTATTGGATATCACCCTACTGGAGCATACAAATTATATGATCCATCTAGAAGCAAAGTACTGATAAGTAGAGATGTGCTTGTGCTGGAAAATGAGCATTGGGACTGGAAAGGAAAGGCAACCAACTTGAAACAATTTCCATCAGAATTGTTTGAAGAAACAGTTTCAGATGTTGGAACTTCTAGTGATGTTCAATCTCAAAGATCACAGAGGGTGAGGAATATACCTGCAAGGTTTGGTGATTATGAGATGAACAAGGATGATCAAGTGACTGATGAAGGTGATTTGATTCAAAAAGGTGACTTGACACATTGTGCACTAATGGTGGGGTCTGAACCTCTAGATGCTACTGAGGCATTGAAGCATACTGTGTGGAAAGATGCTATGGTTGAAGAACTAAGATCCATTGAGAGGAATCAGACCTGGAAGCTTGTTGATCTACCTCCAGGAAAGCACCAGATTGGTGTTAAGTGGGTTTTTAAGAGAAAACTCAATCCAGATGGATCAATTGCCAAGCATAAAGCAAGGCTTGTAGCAAAGGGATTCTTGCAGAAACCTGGCATAGATTTCACAGAAGTATTTGCACCAGTCGCAAGGGTTGAAACAATCAGATTAGTTGTGGCAGTTGCATGCTTTAGAGGGTGGCCAATGTTTCAGCTTGATGTTAAATCGGCCTTCTTGCATGGACCTTTGGAGGAAGAAGTATATGTGAGCCAACCACCTGGCTTTGTGAAGAAAGGCAAGGAGAGCATGGTTTTTCAGCTGCAGAAAGCCTTATATGGCTTGAAACAAGCTCCTAGAGCTTGGAATAAGAGAATTGACTCTTACATGTTTCAGTTGAAATTTTTAAAGTGTACTGTTGAACATGGGGTGTATGTCAAGGAATCTCCTGAAGGTGGCTTAGTCATGGTGTGCTTATATGTAGATGACTTGTTAGTCACAGGTTCCAACTTGGCAGAAATTGAGAAATTTAAAAGGAAACTAGAATCTGAGTTTGAAATGACAGATCTAGGACACTTGAGCTATTTTCTTGGCATGGAATTCACAGAAACTGCAGCTGGCCTGGTTATGCATCAGAAGAAATATGTGAAAGAAATCTTGAGGAAATTCAATATGTCAACTAGCAATCTTGTCTCTAGTCCAATTGAAGTTAATGTGAAGCTGAAGAAAGAGGAAGACAGTGAATCTGCAGATGGAACTTTGTTCAAACAGATAGTTGGTTCTTTGAGGTATCTATGCAATACCAGACCTGACATTTGTTATAGTGTTGGAGTGGTTAGTAGATACATGTGTAATCCTAAGAAGGTTCACATGCTTGCTGCCAAGAGAATCTTGAGGTACTTACAAGGTACTATGGATTATGGTTTACTGTTTCCATTTGGGAAAAGTAATGTGAAAACTGAAATGGTGTTGACTGGCTATGCTGATTCAGATTATTCTGGTGATTTGGATGATAGAAAGAGTACATCGGGGTATTTGTTTTTGCTCAATGGAGCTCCTATCTCATGGTGTTCCAAAAAGCAGCCTGTTATAGCGTTATCTTCATGTGAGGCAGAATATATTTCTGGCTCTTTTGCAGCATGTCAGGCTTTGTGGTTGGAAGAACTCTTGAAGGAGATGAAGATAACTATTCAGACACCTTTGAAGTTGCTGATAGATAACATTTCAGCAATAAGTTTGGCTCAGAATCCTGTCTCACATGGCAGAAGTAAACATATAGAAGTGAGGTTTCATTTCCTCAGAGAATTGGTGAACAAGGAGCAATTGAAGCTGGTTTATTGTTCCACAGAGTTGCAGCTAGCAGATGCCTTCACAAAAGCCTTGAAGGCTGATAGACTTGATAGCTTAAAAAGGAAGATGGGTGTTGTATCCCTTAAGTACTTGGCTTAGGGGTGTGTGTTGAATGTTACTGTGTAATCCAAGTATTAGTGAGTTAACTAGAGTGAGGTTAACTATGGTTAATAGGTTGAGTTAGCACTTACCTTAGTTAGTAAGTAGCTTTTATATTCTGTTGTGATTGTTAAGCCTATATAAAAGGCATGTATCATTCTGTTTTGAATAATGAGAATATTCTAATTCATTCTCAACTCTATCTCTTCTTACTGTTACTGTTTTCTTGTTCTTTGAATTCCAACACTTATATAATAATTTATAATTTAAATATAAAGTACTTTTGAAATAGTAATATTCTTAATTTAGTTAACGTTTATTTCTTAATTTAGTTAACGTTTATTGTTAATTATCACGTGTCACAACTAAGTGAAAACCAATTGGTTAGGTGCATTATTTTATTTAAAATATAGGCTATCTTCAAGACAATAAAATAGGCTAATTAAGCAATTCTCATCCTTGCATTTGATCTTTTGGTATTTCTTTTTACAAATACCTTTGTACTTCTTTTTATCAGTTACCATCTTCTCAAAAAGCAGCAAACAGAGAGACATTCAAGACTACCCTCATGACTAAATCTAAAATTGGGATTAAATTCTTTCCTAATTTTATTTTTTGGACTAAAGTCATAGGGTCAGAGCTTCCAGACAAGGATATTCTTATCGGTCGAGACATTCACGTCCAGTGCCAAAAGCTTAAAATTCTCTCAAATGGAATCAAGTACAAAAGAGACTTTAAGCCATTTTATTTATTTTAAAATATAGACTCATTCATGAAAATGTAAAGAAATTAAATTTAATAGAATGATCAATTTTTAAATGTATTTTTTATTCAAATATAAATCTGATACATTTTTTCTTATCATATCATGTCCTTATCATGTGTACCTCAAACACAGTATATGATAAGAGTCTATCCTGCTTTTATCATATCATGTTGCTATCATGTTCACATATCATATCTTATCATATCATATCCTGAGCACCAAACGGATCCTAAAGGATACATAACTAAGGCTTTCATCATTTAATAAAACAAAAAAACTAAGGCTCTGTTCGAATGTCCGATGCATTTTTTAGTTTTATATTTTAAAATTAAAATTAGTTTTCAGTTTTAAAAAACAGTCAACATTGAAAGTCAATAATTAACAGTTTTGTAAGTTCACGATAGTGGGTAGTAGATACGACAAGTTAATAGACGGGTAGGTTAGAAATGGTGTTAGAGGTCGATGTTACCTAATGGTAGTAACAGTAGTGGAGACAACATTGGTATTAGAGGGTGGTGGTACGTAGAGGAGGAGGTGGCGATGGTGGCAGCGGTGCAGGGTGGTGGTTGTGGAGGTGGTAGTGCAGGTGGTGGCACCAACATCGTGATGGTGGTGGTGGCGACGATGGAGATAGTGGTAGTGGATGTTACTGAATGGTGAAGACAATGGTGGTAGTGGTGAAAAAAAAAATCCCAGCAACATTGAGAAGGAAAAAAAAATCTGAAGTATTGAAAAAAAAAAGAATTTTTCACATTATCTTATGTACTTTACTGTTATTTTAAAATATATTCTATATAAGTATTATTTTTCAAACACTCAAAATTATTTTGTTTTTGCAAATAATCAACTCATACATGTTTTAAAATTTTAAACAGAAATGGATTTTATATATTAATTTAGTTATTTATAAAAAAACATTATCAACTAAATTAACTGTCCCATGAAACACAATATATATTTACTTTCCTCTCTTCCCTCCTTATCTGATCAGGGTGTTGCTGACAGATGACAATGGCCACGCAATCTTATCTTGTGAATCTGAACTCCTTCCATGCGGGAACCAGAGGTAAGCATGCAGTGAATGCCCAATTCCCTTTTCTATCTTCATTTCACTCTTTTTACTTCTTTCCATTTTGTAGGATGGAAACCTTCGCCTACCAAGTTTGGCTTTGGTGTCTGGGTGAGTAACTAAACTTGGCACACTCGTTTGAGGTTTATGTCTTATTTGTTGCTTTTGTTTCAATTCATGTTCATTCTTGCTTTCTATGTAGAATAATGTCTTAATGATGCATGTGTTGAAGAAAGAGGGACTTGCAATGTGTGAAAGAGCTTTATTTGGAACTCTTACATATTCTCCACTTAGTTTGCTTAAACCTTTGTTTACTTGGACCATTAACACTATCCATACGCTCACAGACACACACAAAATGCAGCAATTGGGGTTTAAGTGTGAATTTATTTTCAGCTATTGGGTAGTTTCTTAGGATTTGGATTCAGATAGTTGAAAAATGTTTGATCCACCCATTGTCACTCCTAATTGAAGGTCACAGTGATTTCTAGGCTACCAGTTATGTTTAATGGCTTAATGCCAGTGTGTTCAAGATTTCAATGATTCCTTTTATCATTTCCCTTGTACTTTCTTAGGACAAGGTTGTCTTCTTGGCATCTTTTCAGAATTTGGGAGCTCATTTTGAGCTAATTATCTTGACATCTAATTTTGCTGTACTTTCTACATTTCCTTCATCTTGTAGTGGTTGTTAACTCATCTTTGATTGACTTCTATGCTTATTTCAAATGCTGACATATTGATTAGTGCTTCTACAGTTCTACTATTGACACAATTTTATTATCTCCATAATGTTTGTTTATATTGGATTTGCATGGTTTCCCCTGTGTTTTTGCTTCTACATTTGCTTAACTCATTCCTATTTTCTTAATAACAGTTTCCATTAAGTTCAACCAAGTGATGTCCTCTGAAGCATTGGTATCTCAGCCTAACTTTTTGATTTAAAAATGTTGCAGAGAAGCTCAAAGTATCCTGCTAAAACAAATCTCCATAGAAGTTCTCCAGTCATGCATTGTTGCTCATGTTACACACAAGTTGGAGCTTCTGCAGACATAACAACATTCTCAATATTGGATGCTGTTGCTACACAAAATTCTCTTTATTCAGATGTAGACTTGAATACTCTCAAGCTTAGTGTACCAGAAACTTTACACGCCGCCTCCACAGATTTCATGTCAGGGTTGGTTCTTGCTGATATTGATCCAGCTACTGCAAAACTAGCTATTGGGTTTCTAGGTCCCTTCCTCTCAGTGTTTGGTTTTCTCTTTATCATAAGAATCGTCATGTCCTGGTACCCGAAACTCCCTGTGGGAAAGTTTCCATATGTAATAGCTTATGCTCCCACTGAGCCTCTTCTCATTCCTACCCGGAAAGTGATTCCTCCTCTTGCTGGTGTGGATGTTACTCCTGTGGTGTGGTTTGGATTGCTCAGTTTTCTTAACGAAATATTAGTTGGTCCTCAAGGACTACTAGTTCTCCTTTCCCAAAAAGTCAATTAGCTAGTTACATTTTTGGAATCTGTAAATGACATAATTCTCAATCCAATCTTCTTGTTGGATTCATAGATATGCTGCAGATATCTTAAAACTAACATCTAACACACTGCATACGTATTAATTTACATGCACACCTTGTGGTTCTATCAAGTAGGTTGGAGATTTTTAGTTGAAAAATTCAGCTTTCATGACTCGTACCTATAAATAATCAATTTGATTTTTGAAAATATTTTATAGATTTAGAAATTTATATTAGGGAGGGGGGGGGGGTCCTATAGATAGCATCTTTTTCCTCAAAGGTATAATAAGGTTTATTGATGTTTAAGTTATCTTCAAACAACGTAATCTTAATCACAAGGTTTATAGAGTTTAGATTTCATTCTCCAAATTTAACTTGCCCAACTCAGAGCACATTTGGAAAACATAGACAATTCCGTAGAATTAATTCTATTGGGTTAAAATCAATTCTACCAGTTGAAATGATGTTTGGGAATTGGGTGTAACACTAAAGCGGGATCAATTTTATATAATCAATTCCACTTGTCACAACAAACAGTTGCTTCAATTAAACATAATCAATTCTGAAATTTTACAACTGAACTTCATAACATTACCATACATAAATCACATCATTTTAACTCACTTTTACCCTACCAATTTAGTAGAATCAGAATCGAAACTCCCAACGTTTATCCAAACACAGGCGTGGCCTTAACAACAGAACGCAGCTTCATGTATATGGATATAGCTCAAATAACAAGGAAAAGATGCTCAGCACACACCAGGAAAGTCAAGTTAACAACAAAATTTTCATCACCAAAATTATTGTTGTACAAAATCTCCCTTCTAAAGGGTTATACACGCTCATGTGGAGCTCCTCACCTCAGCATCAAATGTTTGGAAAGTAATAAGAAAATAAATTACAAAGTGCTAGTGCTCAAAAGAATTTCGATATTCTGAACCTAATCTACAGCAAATGCTAATATACAAGCTGAGCTGACAGGCTTGGTTTCGGTCAAACCATCTTCTGGAAGCTGAGTTGGGAAAATGGACTACCTTGCCTAAAAAATAAGTAGCTGCATTATTTTTTTTAACTGTTCTGATGTGTTCCTGTCAGTTATGAAGGCTGCATATGATCTTGTCGAAGAGACTTCTGGAGCTGAATGACCTGTTGTTGCTGCTCTGGTGGCAAGGAACTCAATTGCTCTGGTGTTAGATTCAACACTTGTTGCAGTAAAACAGACTCCACATCAGGTGGAAGCTGGGGCTGAGCAAATAAAACAAGAATAATGATTTTACAAATCTGGAATCACTGGCTACATTGATAAAAAAAGATAGAGTTCGTTGTGGTAAAACTAATCAAAACAATATCATGTGAAACATTAAAAGCAGGAATGTTGGAAATCAGACATTAAAGGTGTTTTCAGGCAAAAGAAAAAGTTGTATTTTAACCAAAATAAGCGTTGTACACTACCAATGCATAAAACCCCTCTCCTAATTTAGACTTTAGGTTATAAGTTATAACAGACAGTAATAACTAAGGCAGTTGGCCTGATTCCTTAAGTACAGGAAGGTAATTTTCCCAATCTCTAGTTCCACACCAACTAGATGGTCTTGACCCCCAAGGTATATACGAGCGATCTAAAGATGGTTCTGAATGGTGTCAATCAAGTAATCAACTATGTCAGAAAATGCTCGAAAATACTGAATGAAGAGTCCTGGCTCATTGGCCATGTGTGCAAAGCATTAATGTATTCACTTGGCAGTGATATCTTATAAGGAGATAAAAAATCTATCTAGCATAATTGTAAGCTACATATGTCAATTATTTCACGCTTTACAGTTTAAACAACTACAGCATGCACACAATCTAAGGTCAATTTCAGTATTTATTTAAGAAACATGCAACATTAGGCAATGCTGAGGTGTATTCCTGACATCCTTTCTATAAAGTTAGAATAGCTTTTTAGCAACCAAATGAAACGCTATTCAGTATAAGAACCTAAAAATGGATGACGCTGCCATAATTTCGACTTCTAAATTCAAACAAACAAACCAATGATAAATCATCGAATAAACTCATTCAGAAAATTGCTCGCTGTCACTTGTCACCTATGAATCGCCAAGTTAAACATACCTGAGAAGATTGCGGCTCAGGGTACCGCACTTCTGCTTTAGAGGCTGTAGGTGCAGGTAATGAGCTACTTCCAAGAACATGGGAAGATCCAATGGTGACAGGCAAGTCTTTAATCCCCGCAGGAAGAGAAGGGATCCTTCCCTTATCTGATCTCATGAATTTTGATGGGTGAGTGAAAGATTCTGAAAAATCCTGAACCATGTTTGTTTTCTCTACTCCAGTATTTGAATATGCACTGCTACTCGTGGAAGGGCCAGGCTGTTTTAATAAATGATGTTAGATACTTTATTTTAAAGATATACATGTTTTTGGTAGAAAAAGATATATATGTTAAAGAAATAGAAATTGTGTCCAGCTCAGCACTGGCAAAACTTGAAGAGAAAATCAGCTTCTACACATAGCAAATTATACTCGAGCAAAATTTTCTTGAAATTTCAATTTAAGGTAAATAATGTAGAAGATGTAGAGACATCAAAGGTGCTCCATGGTTCTCTCCTTCATAAAACAACTATCTTTTTACAATCCTAGAATATAAAAAACGATGGGGGAACAGAGACACTTTCAGATTTTTCACTTTTGAATCCAAAATCATTCCACCTACACCCAACAACACCTTAGGGATTGTTAAAAACTGAAAATATTCAGTTTATAGGAAGGAGCTCTTTGCTCCTTATTTCTGTTTTCACCTTTCTAACGAAGAGAGTGTTTAACAAACAGCCTATAAAAATTTTAGGAATTATCATGACAGTTTGGATAGTGTACTTTATAAGTTCATGGACAGCTGCACCATATAGGAATTATCATGACAATTTTGTAAAGATACTCACATCAATGCAACATTCAAACACAAAAATACAAGAAATGTGTGGTACCTGAAAGCTTGTATCTGGACGAACCATTTGAATATTATGTGCCCCAGTTGAGCGTCCAACATGTACTGAATGTGGCAAAGAGCCTTGCATTTGCTGGTTCAAAGCAGTTGAACTTGTCGGTTGAATTGGAGGCCTAATAGGCAAACCGACCCCAGATGGGGGACGCACAGAAGGAAGTACCAAATTAGATTGCCCTGACATTGTTCCAATCTGTACAACTTGGTTGGTTGGATAATGTTGTAAGGGTATTCTAGGCTGCACAGGAGGCTTCGAATGAGCAGTTAATTGATTAGGGGCCAAAGGATTATGAGGCATGATGCTGACTTGGCCTTCTTCAACATAAGGTGTCAAACCAGATTGCATCTTATTCTGTCCATAAAGAGGTAGGCCAGACAGAGTTTGGAGCAATGCTGGCTGACCCCCAGGACCTTCATTCGCTAAAGACGGTGAGGTTTGATCTGAAACCATTCTAAGGTTTGGCATTTGTAACTGCAAAAATTATCATGAAAAGAAAGTTCAAAAGATAAAACTGATGGAGGCGGTTGTAGTATCTAGAAGGATACGTTTAAAGGAAAAAAGATATCAGTAGCCTGGTATAAATTTAATTTTTATTTGATATTACATAGACCTTAATAGATCAAAATTGTTTAAGGTTATTATCTCAGAAAGCTGCTACTTTAATCAGTTTAATATTTTCAGTCCCAAGGTATCTTAGTATTTTTATAATAGGCATTTTTACGGAAGTTGTTTCAGTTATTTGAACTTTATTTACTTTATTACTGGGTTGTTATTAAACCTGAGCCTCAGGTTTTGGAACAGCATCTTAAAGCAAATATTAAGTCCTCGTAAAAAAGATTTGGTATAAAAAATAAATGGAATGGACATCGAGCAAAAAGGTAGTGAAACAAACCACTTGGGGGGTCACCATTTGTAGCATTATCTGAGCCTGCAAATACAACAAATTATGAACATAGTGCTCAAAAAAAAAATTATCCACAGACCATGAATTTCTCTAGACATTGGTCCAATGAAACTAAATCATAAATTTGGATGAGACAAGCACAAAACACCTAGAGGCTATATTTCAAAAAAGTAACATATATTGTTTGTCAAATAGAACATGCCAACAAAATTTAACTTTGAATGAAAGAGAAACCAGAAATGTTTTGATTTATCAAAATGAAGAGACATAGAACAGCACCAATTTGAACGATTGAAAATGGCATCCCAAACAATAAACGTCTATTTTATGGAAAGAGAATTACGAGAGTGAGGAAAAGATCGTACAATTATTCATTTTTCATTTGCATATGAAAATGTCCCAAACCTCTGTAAGATTTTAAATTGTTCTCCACCATATAAATATCTTAATTCTATCATTCTTATCAAATTTGTTCATTCCTCATCACACAATTTGATATCAAGCATTTCGTCAGCATGAATGATAGGAACTCAAGGTTAGTTAGTTAGTTAGTTATACTTAGTGAGTTAGTTAGAATGTTATTGAGGCATGTAGCCTATAAATAACAGACATTAGAGAGTTAGTGGAATCTTGGTATTCATTTGGAATTTGGGTTTAGAGAGAGAAGTGGTTCTTTTTCTAGGGTTAGGGAGGGTGTTTGGCATCTCTCTCATGTATCTTCTCTAATTCCCAAATTGGGAATTAGGGTTCTTTTACAGAAACAGTTCTATCAATAAAATCAGGATTCTATCATTGGTATCAGAGCACCGATTCAGGTGCCTGGCCAAGAAGATCCCACAGCAAAACAACATCAAGAAGGAGATGGCTGCAGATTTCGGGAATTTTCTCTCATCAAGGGAAAAGAAGGAAATCATTGGCCTGTTGCGAGAGTTGCAGAAAGAATTCGCAGAGAGCAGAAAGGAACACGAGTCACTTAAAGAGCAGTTGAGAGATCTGAATGAGCGAAGGCAAAAGATGGAACAAGAAAGGCAAGAATCAGAGGCGGCAATCGAGGCTGAGCAAACGGCGGCAGCAGCGGCGTTGTTGAGGGGAAGTGAGACCGCAGCGGTGGCTGGGCAAGCTTCTGAAGCAGGAGAAGACTCAACCTCTGCGATTCAGAAAGCCAATCTTGGAACAGAGGGTGAATCGGAGACAACGGTGGAAGAAGAGAGAGACGCTACGGTGGATGAGCAAGCGTCTGAAACAGAGGGGGTTTTCATTTCTGAGATGAAGCAACTCAATCTTGAACTAGTGGAGGACAATCGAGTAACAGAGGAGGAGTGGCAAAAGAATTCAGGGTCTACATCAATGGCAGAGAAAACCCGCACCTTTGAAGCAGGGGCGTCGCCGGAGAATCTTGAGACCACGGCGGTGAGGGCGATTCAGGGGGAATCAAAGGTTGAAGCACCGCAGAAACCAGAGCCTGAGGCGGAGGAGAAAGAACGAGTTGCGGCAGAGACAGAGCAAGAACGTGCGTTGAGCGTAGAACGAGTATCGTCGACGGTGGCGATTGAGCGATTTTCGCCGAAGCTGTCGCACCAGGGTGGTTGGGATTTCATTAGTGAATCATCAAATCTTGGTTTTTCGTTGATGGTGATGGGCTCGTTCCAATGGCTGCCACCGACACCATCTGATAACGCAGTCCGATTGCTGCATGAGGGAGGGTCATCAGAGTGGAGCAGAAGACTCGTGTCAGGGTTGTTGGGTCCATATCCTTGTAGGTCGCCGGAGGAGAAACAACCACCGCCGGAACCGCCGGATTTATCGGTTGCTCATGCAAAGTTTGCAGATTTAGTAATGACCACAGAGGTGATGATGAGAGTAACCCCGCAAGCCATGGAAACGAAGACAGCAAGCGTTCAGGTAAAGTTACAGCGAAAACCATTTGATTCAACTCTGGATGAGGTGGAAACAGAGATAGTAGCCAATTGGGGGCAAGCAAAGCAAGCTGTTCCAGTAAGAAGAAGCATGCATGTGAGGGACTGCTTCAGGGATACTTGGAACAAGGTGACAAGGCCAGCAGTAATTGGGTACCAGCTGGAACTTTTTCTTCACAGAATGGGCCATACCCATTTCACTAATGGAAAAAATTGGGCCCTAGAGAAGGATAGAGCTGGTCTGATCAAGAGAAGCAGAGTTTTTATGGAAAACAAGGTTGTTCGTATGGGTTGGGTCAACTTATCATACTTTGGGCTAAAACCCAATTTACCCATTGATATGAGACAACAAGAAGCCAGCAAACAAGAGTCACAAGTAATTTTCCAAGTGCTGTGGGAAAGTGACTCAGGTGATTTTCAAGTTTTAGTTGAGATTGTGGAGTTAACTACTGATGTTGGCAATGAAGAAGAGCAGTGGGATCCAGTGGGAATCTGCTGGAATTTCTGCATTATGCCTCTTAGCAGAATGTGTTTTGGGCAACCAAGGAAGGTGTTCAACCACTCATACATGTCAGAGGCTATTTTCTTCATACTATGGGATCCAGGTGGAAGTGGTATTTTCCATTTAGCCAATTACATGATGCAGCCGGGAACAACACCCATTTCAAAGGGTCAAAGTGAATTTTGCAAATGTTCTGCTATGGAGATTTGGGAGACTTCCAGGCTTCAGTTGAATCTTTGGAGTTGACTACAAATGAGAGCATTGAAGAGGAGCAATGGGATCTTGGTGGCAGCTGTAATAGACAACATTGGAACTGTGGAATATTTTTTCTTTTTTGTAGTTGCATTTGGTCCTTCACCTTGAGGACAAGGTGAATTTTCAGGGGGGGGAGTATTGATAGGAACTCAAGGTTAGTTAGTTAGTTAGTTATACTTAGTGAGTTAGTTAGAATGTTATTGAGGCATGTAGCCTATAAATAACAGACATTAGAGAGTTAGTGGTATCTTGGTATTCATTTGGAATTTGGGTTTAGAGAGAGAAGTGGTTCTCTTTCTAGGGTTAGGGAGGGTGTTTGGCATCTCTCTCATGTATCTTCTCTGATTCCCAAATTGGGAATTAGGGTTCTTTTACAGAAACAGTTCTATCAATAAAATCAGGGTTCTATCAATGAACAGCTACCATAAAGGACATCTATGTCATAGACTCATAGCTCAAGTAAATCGAGACAAGTTGGTCATTAAAGAATGTTGTGCTTGCATAAATGAAGAAAGGAATTATATGGGAGAAAATTTCATACCTGAAAAAGTGCCTTGGGCAACTGTGGCCTCGAAAGCAACAGCTGGCGAGCCAGATCATTGTTTTGTGTAGCCATTCCCTGCCATCATAACAAGAACATATAAGTCAAGAAAGGAGAAATTTATCTATGAAGTTGAAATTAGCTTACCCAATAGTTACCTTGAGCTCAGAGATAACCTCAATCAATTGAAACCTGGACATTTTGGCCAGATGCAAAGTTAAAGGATCATGTGCCAATGCTGACTGACTCTGCAAACTATTTTGGTTAGAATGGATGCCAGACTGAGGACCACCTAGAGCTGCTGTCATGGCAGTTGCTGCTGATATGGCAATATGAAGACCAATAGGTTGATGCTGAACAGCTTCCCCATGAACAACTGGAATGCCTGCTTGTTTCTGAGTGTCTTCAATACATAAAGGAGAAAATGAAAACACAAGAACTATAAATCATGCAGAGATTATATCCATGAAATAATTTGTAATAACATATAATAATAGAGATCACAAAGAACCAACCAACATTTGCTGTCATTCCAGGCCCACCACGACCCTGCAGTAAAAGGGGAAAAAAAACATTTTAATCCAAGACTAAAATGACACTTAACACATCACTTCTAATATGACCCACACAAATGAGAAAAAAATGGGTTGGAGAAGGGAACAGCAACGACAAATGTCTACGTTGTCCTGAATGCCTTTGACATTAATTTTGGAATTAATAATGACTTTTAAAGTATTCACTTACTTTAGTGTTTCCATAAGATTAAAGGCTTTAATGCTTCGCAAATTTGAGTAATTGTGGGTAGCTTAATTTATTTGGTAAAAAGTGTAATATTTGAATACGTTGATAATTATTTCCCTTTTAGCCCCACATTAGAGGGCGAACCTCGGCGCAATGGTAAGGTTGTTGTCATGTGACTTTGCAGTCACAAGTTCAAGCCATGAAATCAGTCTCTTGCAAAAATGCAAGGTAAGACTGCATTGATCAAATGCAAGGTAAGACTGCATTAGATCCACAAAGTGAGTTTGGCCCCTTCCTGGACCTCGCACATAGCGGGAGCTTTATAGGCTATAGCACCAGGTTTGCCCTTTTAGTCCAACATTGATCAAATATGATGGCTTATAAAAACAACTCTAACTGAAAATAATAAGCACAAATGAAACAACACATGTCCCAATATATATGACCTTCAGGCACATATGGTTCTATGAATAGTTAGGAACTGAGCTAATTTTCGGGTGATGCCCAGAACTTTTTTTAAAGAAAATATAGACAACATTTAGGAAAAGTATCGCTAGTTCAAGAAATTCCAACAGTTTACCTGTTCTCTATTTCTATCATTCCCTTTATCATTTTCAGCAAAATCAACACGCAACTGCCGCCCATTAATTTCATAACCCTGAAGATTTCGACGAGCACTTAAAGCTGTCTCTTCATCCTTATACTCACAGAACCCATAGCCTTTCGGTTTCCCGGTTTCTCGGTCAATAACTAATCTGTGAATAAAAACAAATCGACATACTTCAACCAAATAAACCACAGGCAGACAGGCAAAAGAGAATTCCAAGAAATTTCAGTAAAAATCCTCACAAAGTCACAATGAAACTTATCCACTAGTACATCAAAAACAAATCATGCAAGTTTCAGTGAGTATAAAGCTACTTCTAGTTTTTTTTTTTGGTATAAACATCCAGTACTCGGTCACCCCTTGGATGCCACCAGATTCAGGATTTAGTCACAGTTAAGATTCATCATCATCCCTCCCCCCAGAGTGTATTGTGTGGGGATTGAACCCGAGAGCAATTCCCACACACTCAGCCTGTGTTGCCAACTGAGCTACCCCTCTTGGATCAAGCTACTTCTAGTTTGATATATTGTCTCTAGAACCAGTTCCACTAATTGCAGAGTAGACTAAATCATAAATTGCTGCAAAAAAGTTATTAAAATCTAGTAAACAAGAGCTTAAATTTGTTACCTGAATGATACTACAGGACCAACCTCCTGGCAGATTTCAATAAGCTGTTCCTCTGTGGCATCATACGGTATATTCCCAACTACAGCAGAATCACCAAAATTGCCACAACCCCATCAACCAAAGGTCATAAATTTCACAAATTTCAATATCAAGAACATCATTCAAGATGGAAATATCAAATCTTTTTATTGAAAAAAGGAAGTGAGGGCAATAAAGACTTCGTTTTTGTGTTTTTTCATCGGAATTTTCGATTCCTATTGATACCCAATGACCCAAAAGCTATGAATAAATCACGAGCGAGAAGAAAAGAGGGAGAGGGAGAGAGAGATACCGAAAACGCAACGATGCTGGGACTGAGAGGAAGCCATGAAATCAACAGCAGAAGAAGAAGGTGAAGCTCTGCTGCTCCATCTTCTTCCTCCTCACCACCATTACTTGTTCACCAGAGCTCTGCGTTTCGATCTTCTATGAGTGCGAGGGTTTTTTTTTTTTTTTTTTGTAATATATTTGATTTGATTTGATTTGATTTCAGATGCACTTTTTTTTTATTTATGTGAAAAATAGCAATAGTATGATAGAAGTCAACAAAAAATATATATTGACTATTATGATAATAGTGAAATCTAAATTAACAAAATCATTATATTATTGCTAAACTCTCATTTTCCCCTAATTTACTTGAAACTATTCCCATCCTTGATATTAGTCCATAGTGAAGAATTAAGTTGAAGATCATAAAATCATTTGACAAGTATAATTGATTAGATGATTATTTTATCGGTATTGAAAGGAGTTGATAATATAAATTATAGACAATTTAAATTTTTATTTTCATACAATTTTAAACCTAATTTATTTTTATCACTTTTTTTTAGTACGTCGGAAAGATAAATTACGTCCTATAGGGATCCATGGACGTTCATCTTCCCAACTCATATGTTACTCAACTCTTACCATTTTAACTATCATTCAGGGGTAATTTTTTTATCACTTCTTTATAAATGAAGGCGATTAACTAAAAGTCGAGAAAAGTATGAGAAATATTAAAATAAAAAACCATAGGTTCGTCCTATAAATAATGGAGGCACTATATGCTAAGAAATGAAGCAAACAAAGATAATTTAAAAAAAAAATCATAGTATGGCCTCACATACTAAACTCATGTTTAGCTAAGAAGTAAGAAATCAACAATTAAATTATTATCTTGAAAAATATGGCTCCATATAACCCTGTCTTCGATAGAGATAATGCAGCGAATGTGATGTATAAGATTCGAGACTTTTTGCACCTTCAATCCAACAATCGGGTGGCACAAACCGAATCTGCTTCAATCGCTATCATATAAAGACCTCTATTTTAACAATATGCGCGCGCATACCTAATAAAATACCCCCAAGTTCATGTTGTAGTGTAGAGTAAGTTCGCAATCCTTTAGAAAAATGCAAAAGCAAGAAGAAATGCTCTAAAGTTATTTCTCACTATTGCTCCACAAGTAGTTATATTCAAAAGAGTTATGATTCATTCACACATCCGCTCCATTTCCACTCAAATTTCTTTCAGTCACTCCTATTCACATGCAACTCAATTATAAATGTTGGTCTTTTATACAAATTATAAATGTTGGTATTAATTTTAAGGATTAATACATTTTTAATTCCCCACATATACACTCTCATCTAAAATCATCTTTGTATATTATTCTCTTGTAACAAAAAAAAATCATCCTTGTATTTTTTTATACTAGTATTTGATCACGCGTTATGCACAGATGAAATAAGAGTACTTTGTCGACATACATCGGACTTTTCATATTTCTTCTCTCATTTTTCTTTTTTAATCAAGTATATATTATCTATTTAAGTTTTTTTTTCTAATCTAGTTACATTCTAATCCTTTATTTTTTTTATAATTTATTATGCTTTGAATCAATACACCAAAATCATTTCAATCTTCCACATGTATATACGAAAACATAAAATACAAAAATTTTGAGTTAATTTTCAAATCAATCATTTAAAATTATTGCATATTAATTTTTTGATGGCATATTTGAAATTATTTTGAATGTAAGATTAATTATTTTTTTATTTTGTTATATAAAAAATAAAACATCTTAATGGTAGAAAAGTCACAATTGACTTTTTTTTTGTTGCATCCGCCAGGGATTGAACCCTAGACCTCTCCCTCCCAACTCATATGTCTGCAGCTCTTACGACTTGAGCTATTGTTCGGGAACACAATTGACTTTTATATCTTATTCAAATATCAATAAAAAATTATTAAATATCAAATTAATACGGTAATTATTTTAAAAAAAGTCACATTTGACTTTTGTTAATTATTATAATGTCATTAATAACTATTAAATGCAATATTAATACATAAATTATTTTTGAAAATATGAAATTATTTAATATTTAAATTATTAAAAATCAAAAATATAAATATGACATCATGTACCTACTAATTATAATATGCTTGTTCTGTCAAAAAAAAAATTTATAATATGCCTGAGAAATCTTACAAAGAAAGACATAGAATTAGATTTAGAGGTGACAGTTATGGAAGTTGTCACTTTTTGATTTCAAATTATGAATCTGATAAGATATGATAAGATAAGATATGATTATTCATCCCAAACAATTTTATTTTGTTAACTAATCCTTGTTATATTATTTCCCCACGCACGCACGCTCGCTCGCTAATCAGGTTATTTTATCCACCAATCAAATCAAGCGACTGTTACATTAGGGTTTGCCTCTCCAACTGCAACTGCGTGACAATCAATCAATCCACCGATCAAACCCTAGTTGCTTCGGAAACGGTAACCCTAATTCTCGTGCCTCTGTGTGTCAAAGATTTTGTTTCTTTTTCACTCTTTACTAGGTTTTTCTTTCATGTTATGAAATTTGATTTTGTTTTCTCCTCTCCACTGCAGATTATTGACTCTTTTTCTCAACTTTTGACCAACAATGGCTTCGAGATTTTGGACTCAGGTCTTTGATTTCACACACATTGTTAATAATTTCTATTACTCTCTCTATATGTGATTGAAGAATATTTTGTTATTAATTTTGTTGTTGTTGTTTCTGAATTACAGGGTGGTAGTGATTCCGAGGAGGAGGAGAGTGATCGCGATGAGGAGGTTGAAACTGTGGCGGTTGAATCCGCCGGTCAAGATGTTAGTAACAGTAACAAGTATTATGCGGAGAATGAGGGTAACAGTGATGACTCTGATGATGATCAAAAGCGCGTTGTCAGGTCGGCCAAAGATAAGCGTTTTGAGGAGATGGCGGCCACTGTCGACCAGATGAAGAATGCTGTCAAAATTAATGACTGGGTGAGTCTGCAAGAGAGCTTTGACAAGATTAACAAGCAGCTTGAGAAGGTCATGCGTGTCACCGGGTCTGACAAGGCTCCCAGGATTTACATCAAGGCTCTTGTGATGCTGGAGGATTTCTTGGCTGAGGCTTTGGCGAATAAGGATGCCAAGAAGAAGATGAGTAGTAGCAATGCCAAAGCCTTGAACGCTATGAAGCAGAAGTTGAAGAAGAATAATAAGCAGTATGAGGAACTGATTACCAAGTGCAGGGAGAATCCCGAGATTGACGAGGAAAAAGAGGAAGAGGAGTCGGATGAAGAGTATGAAACTGATGATGAGATTATCGACCCCGAGCAGCTTAAGAAGCAGCCCGTGCATTCGGATTCGGAAGCCTCTCAATATGAGGATGATAAGCAAGATGATGGAGAAGGACCTTGGGACCAAAAGCTTAGCAAGAGAGACAGGCTTATGGATAGACAGTTCATGAAAGACCCTAGCGAGATCACCTGGGACACTGTTAACAAGAAGTTCAAAGAGGTTGTGGCGGCTAGAGGCAAGAAGGGTACCGGAAGGTTTGAACAGGTTGAGCAGCTCACCTTCTTGACTAAAGTTGCTAAAACACCTGCACAGAAGCTGGAAATTCTTTTCAGTGTGGTCTCTGCTCAGTTTGATGTTAAGCCAGGCCTCAATGGGCATATGCCCATAAATGTGTGGAAGAAATGTGTACAGAATATGCTGATCATTCTGGATGTTCTAGTGCAGTACCCAAACATAAAGGTTGATGATTCAGTGGAACCAGATGAGAATGAAACTATGAAAGGGTCTGACTATGATGGATCTATTCGAGTTTGGGGTAACTTAGTTGCCTTCTTAGAAAAAATAGATGCTGAGTTTTTCAAGAGCCTGCAATGCATAGATCCTCACACACGTGAGTATGTTGAGAGACTTAGGGATGAGCCTGTGTTTTCGGTTCTTGCTCAGAATGTCCAGGAATATCTTGAAATGACTGGCGACTTTAAAGCTGCTTCTAAGGTAGCCTTGAGGAGGGTTGAACTCATCTACTACAAACCACAAGAGGTTTATGATGCCATGAGAAAATTGGCTGAGCTGACAGAAGATGGAGATAATGGAGGGGAGGAGTCAAAAGGTTTTGAGGAAACAAGAATTCCTACTGCATTTGTTGCTACTCCAGAGCTTGTGGCCCGAAAACCCACATTCCCTGAGGATAGTAGGACTCTGATGGATGCATTAGTCTCACTGATATACAGATATGGAGAGGAGCGCACCAAAGCACGTGCAATGCTTTGTGATATATATCACCATGCTCTTCGTGATGAGTTCTCAATAGCCCGTGATCTACTGCTTATGAGTCACTTGCAAGATAACGTTCAGCATATGGACATCTCTACACAGATACTTTTTAACAGAGCTATGTCACAATTAGGTCTCTGTGCTTTTCGTGTTGGACTGATTTCTGAAGCACATGGTTGCTTGTCTGAACTTTATTCTGGTGGAAGGGTGAAAGAGTTGCTTGCACAAGGCGTGTCACAAAGTCGTTATCATGAGAAGACCCCCGAACAGGTACTATTCCCACCCCCACCCCCACCCCCCAAAAAAAAGTTTTTCTTAGCATATATGATGTCTAAATGAAAAGTCACCAAGATCTCCTGTCTGTCTGTCTGTTACTCACCCTGGCCCCTCATTGCTAGGTGTCAGTTAAGGCACTTCTGCTGCTAGGCATTTAGCGTTATTTGCATTTCCTAGGTGAACATCTCTGTTTCATATGATAATGCATTGCATTTGACAATAAAATGATATTAGTCTAGTCTATATGATAATAGCTTACGTGCAGTGGCGGATCCAGGACCCCGAGTCAGGGGGTTCAAATTTTTCAAATAAGCACATCGATAAAAATAAATTAAAAATAACTGTAATATGTTAATACATCAACATAACATACCAATACCATAATCATAATTAACTTCAACATAAAGTGGTTGCAGGGACGGAGGCAGAAATTTCTAAAGGGGGACTAAGATCTAAATGAATATGATTTGTGAAAATAATTCAATTCTCATCAAATAAAGAATGTGCCAAAAAAAAACATAGATATTTTAGTGATAACAAAAAATAGTTTGAGTGCAAGAGATATTTTATATAAAAATAAGAATTATAAGATCATTAACAATTTTTCTTGGCAAACAAAACCAACAACTATATTTGATCATTAACAATTTGAATCTGTTCTGCTAGATTATACTGCAATCTCATTCATAGCTGAGCATATTTGTTCAAATATCCATCAATGATTTACACTAAGACTTTTAGGAAAGGAAAGCATTGTGTAACCAAGTTTTGGATGTATTAATGAATTCAAATGCTGAGTTTAGACCCTCCTTGGGTTTGAAACGTTTCCTGTTAAGGCTAGCCACGCCGTGGCGAAGTTTGTATGCTCTTCTATAACTCTTCAAAACCTTCTTCATCTCCTTCATCTTGTAACATTTGAAATTCTCTTCTCCATGTTTCCATCTGTTCATCAAAATGTCTTAGTTGTTCTGCAACAAACAGTATATTATTGTAGTTTCTTGCAGTAAAATCTCTACCAAAACTCTCTGCAACTCCTTCACATTTTATCATTTCAACCCGAAAGCCTTTACTCATGAACAATTTATCCAGCCATTGCTGTGTAATGGCATTGATCTCTATGTCACTCTCAGCTAACCAGGCAGGCAACTCTTCCACAAAAAAAGATCCCTTCATTGTCCAGAAAGCTATATTTCACTGGTGCCTTTCATCAAACAATTGGTGTGCCCAATTTCATTATGCCCCTTTTCTGCCAATGTCAAACATAATGAAGAGAATGATAACCTTAGCTGCAACATTATGATAATTAAAGGATATAACAAGTGGGAAGAAAACATGAATAAAAAGAGAAAACTCATTCAGGCATTTTGTCATACAGTTTACAGACACCAAAATTTCAATGATGATATGAAGAAAGAAACCTATCATTCTTACCCATCCCCCTCCCTCACTTTCTTACCCAAAAGTTGCTCGCCACTCATTTTATGCCTCTAAATCCCAATCAATTTGAACACTATCAATCTAATTTCTAAACCATTCAAACGATTGAAAAGAACATTGCACAAAACACAACTGTAAACCCATTACCTTGACTCCTTGAGTGCAGATTCCCAACACTGGCAACGCAGAGCACTAAGAGTGGCCTTCTCGTGAGATACAGAGATTGAGAGGCGCGCGGCGGTGGTGGCGTGGCGTGGTGGTGGACTGGTGGCCGGTGGTGCGCCGTGCTCGACTGCTCATGCGTGTGCTTGTTGACGGCCAGACCTACACACCTAGTGAGAGAAAGACTGGGTGAGGGGCATGAGTCTGTGAGTGTGTGAGAGAGGTGTAAGTGGGGTCATGGGTGCAAATTGAAATTCTCAGGGGGTTCAAAAAAGAAACAATACAAGGGGGTAAGTAGAAATTTTTCTTTTTTCAGGGGGTTCAACTGAACCCCCTCACTGCTATGTGGGTCCGCCCCTGCTTACGTGCACTATAATCAACAAGAATAAGTAAACCCTTTACCTAATAGAAAATGGTGTAATGTGAAGAACCATTATGATCGTTTGTTAAGAGGAATTGGGCTAGCATTTGTTTGATCCATTCCCTTTGAGATGCCAATGCTCTGCTGCTCAGGACATGGGGTGGAATTTTTTCCCTCCAGTTACTCACAGATGCTAGTATAATTTTTTTAATAGTCCAGAGTTATTAGTTATCTATTTATTGATTTAGTCTTCTAAATTCAGTTTTGAGGAAACTCCTAATATTTTAATAAGGTTGTGAGATATCAGAAGCTATCAATTTTGAAGGGAATTGAGGGAGATGCTCATGAACAGGGAACCTAATAGCTATACCATTTCTAATTTTTAGCTTGACTCTGTTGAATCAAGCTATCACCAACTAGAGAAATGTGGTTGATTCCCTTGCAAAACAGTCATTTATTGCCAGTGTTCTCATGCATCTGTGTTACAGTCATCATTTTAAATGTAGAACTATTTAAACTTTCTCTAGCTGTTGTTGCCTTCAGTGTGTTCCATTTAGTACTTGAATTTTTTTAAGGGGGGAAAATACATCATTTGAATAGCATTCTATTTAGGCTTTTTTTTCTCTGGGGGGGCAACTGCCCCATTTCAGTTTCATCAGTACCTTATACTTTGGTGATGATATGCCTTGCTAATTTAGCATGATTTCTCTATAATTATCAGTATTTGTAAACTTGTAACCATGTTACTGTGACATTGATGTCTTCCATAGCTTGTATGATAAATGATTTGCAACTGTAAGTTATTTTAACATTTTTATATTACATGTTTCCTTCTCAGTCAATTTTAAAGAATTCCTTTTGAATTGTGAGAATCACATTTGACGTCACAGCTAACTCTTTTTAATCCTCTTTCAGGAAAGGTTGGAAAGAAGACGTCAAATGCCATATCATATGCATATAAATCTTGAGCTTCTGGAGGCAGTTCATCTTATATCTGCTATGCTGCTAGAAGTTCCCAATATAGCAGCCAATGTTCATGATGCAAAGCGCAGGGTCATCAGTAAGACATTTCGTCGCTTGCTTGAGGTCAATGATAAACAAACATTTGTTGGTCCACCTGAGAATGTAAGAGATCACGTTATGGCTGCCACAAGGGTTCTTAGTAAAGGAGACTTCCTCAAGGCTTTTGAAATTATAGTGTCTCTTGATGTATGGAAATTTGTGAAAAACCGGGACACCGTGCTCGAAATGCTGAAGGACAAAATCAAGGAGGAGGCACTTAGGACATATTTGTTTACCTTTGCCTCATCGTATGATTCTTTGAGTGTGGACCAACTCACAAAACTTTTTGATCTCTCTGTTCCTAGAATTCATAGCATTGTCAGTAAGATGATGAGCAATGAGGAGCTTCATGCAAGCTGGAACCAGCCAACTCGGTGTATTGTTTTCCAAAACGTTGAGCACTCTAGGCTGCAGGCGTTGACATTCCAATTGGTAGAGAAGTTATCTATCCTTGCAGAGAGTAATGAAAGAGCTGCAGAGGCAAGGATTGGTGGTGGTGGATTGGATCTGCCTCAGAGGCGGAGAGATGGCCAGGACTATGCTGCTGCTGCAGCTGGTGGTGGCGGTGGAACAGCAGGTGGTAGGTGGCAAGATTTGTCCCTTTCTCAGCCAAGGCAAGGTGGTGGACGCACAGGATATGGTAGTGGTGGTGGAAGGCCAATGGCATTCAGTCAGGCAGCTGGTAGTGGCTATTCTAGGGATCGAACGGGACGGGGAACTGGCGGTGGCTATCAGAGTGCATATAGCGGCGGTTCAGGGAGGGCTCATCATGGGGGTTCAACATTGAGGGGGCACCAGGGCGATGTATCTACTCGCATGGTTAGCCTTAAGGGAGTTCGTGCTTAAAGAATTTTATTTGAGAAAACTCGTAGTTTAAGCTTTCAATTTTGTACCGTTTTATTTGTCAGGTACTTCATCTGAAGTTGCAATGATATTGTTATGGGGGGTTTTTCCCTTATTTTGCTATGTTTTGTCTTTCTTAGGATTGAACTTTAAGGAGTTAAATTTATGTATGGATTTAATTCTTTTCTTGTTGATTTTTGATTTGACAGTTATATCTTTGGAATATGTCCTTTATGTCATCTTTCTGCTTGGATTGTGTATATTGAGCAATGGGGTAACACTGTTTAGATAATTTTTATTAAAAAAATTAGGTGCAGTCCTTGAACTTGAAAAGGCCAATCCATTAATAATCCACAATAAAGCAGCATTTGCGAGCTTCAAGCTTAGCCATTCAATAAAGGCCCCAATCTATGTTAATTGCTAATCTATGTTAATTGCTTTGTTATTTGCGTATGTAATTTCCTTAATTGAATCGGATTCTCAGTTAGCCATTGGTCACTTGTCGGAGGGTTGTCTTGACTCTCACTCTTGTGCTCATCTTGTTAGGGAGATTAAGAGATTGGACTAATTAATAATGAATATTTTATTCATTTGGTAGAAGTTAGAACTAGTGTGTATCGATTTAGTCCCCGTATGATAGCTCAAGTGGTAGGAGCTCGGGGACATATGGGTTGGGTAGGGGGAGGTCCAAGGATCGATTCCTGACGGGTGCGATTTATCTTTCCGATGTACCTAAAAAAAAGTGTGTATCGATTCACATGATCAACTAATTATAGTTGTTATAAAAGGTGAACTTTTTTTTTGTCTTATAGCATCCAGTCTTAGATATAATGAATAAAATATTAATGGGTTAAACCATAAATATAATTTGAATTTTTTTTTACATCGGAAGGATAAATTGCACCCTACAGGGATTAATCCTTAGACATTCCTCACTCAATCCATATGTCTCTAACTCTTACCATTTGAGCTATCATTCAATCATTATATGTAATTTCGAATTATTAGTAATGTTTTTTTTTATAAGCCTTCAATTAGTAATGTTGCCGAAATCAATTGAATGTTTGTGTAAAGAAAATTTACACTAATAGTGCATAAGAATTAAATTCATATAAGTTATATAAGTTTTGGTGGACACAACTTTGACTTACTTTATTTATAGTACCACTCACACAACCTGTTCACGTACCCTAATCCCTATTCATAAGTTAATGTAACACCAACAAGGTATATCCGAAACCGCTAATGTTAGGATTAAGGAAGTAGACTGACATCTCGGAACCCTGTAGTTCTGTTTTGTCAAGTCTATGGTCTTCCCCGTTATGACTTAGAGCATCTCTCACGTCTTATAAGTTACTTGCGATAATAGAGTTTTGGTAGATATAGCTGAGTTTTGTTAAGTTTTTAATTAAGAATTTGATCATTGAGCGGTACATATGAGAAATGATTTATTGGAGAGACTTACTCACTTAATGTAATTTCAAAGCTTTAAAGGGTTATGACTGTCTGCTCTGAAAATTCCTTTGTGCAACAAAAAAATAAGCTAATGAAAAACTTCATATATGATTTTAGTTATACCATTTTATATATGCCACGTGGTATCTAGTTTCATCAAGCATTTTATATAATTAAGTCATCATGACTATCATAACAAATTATGAAGTTATTTCGATCTCAACAGTTGATCTGGGTTTGTGGGATGAGATGTTAATTTGGTTGGGGATTCTAATCTTCAGATGAATGAAGATGAAGTAAATAATTAAAAGTTTGTTATTTTATTAAAAAAAAAGGAAATTGTTAACGGCTGTTATACTTTTTTTAACGGAAGGACTAAAGTGACGGACGTTTGACACTTTGGGGGACCGCGGGATGAATAAAATTCATTCAGGGACGAATGTGAAGTCGGTGGACACTTTCAAGGACCAAAGTGACCATTTACCCGATAACTTATCATAATCTTGAAATTGACTCCTCATTTCTAAATCTTAGCCTCAAAATCCCCCTTACCTTGCTATTATTCACATATCAAGAAATACTTGATCAGTTGATCGCAATACCAGAACCCTAGTAATAAGCATGTTTGTTACACATTCATATCATTCATCTGTTATTGAATTTTACAACTCATACACCTTAAAGATAGGATTTGAGTACAGTATGTGACATAATTTGTTCTGAACATCAAGAACTGACCAAGAAGAAAAACGCCACCTAAAATGTCACCATTCATTGGCATGTAGTCCTTGAACTTGAAGAGGTTGATCCTTCAATAATCCACAACAAACCAGCAATTGCGATCTTCAAATGTCACCATTCATTGGCATGTATGAAGGATTGTTGCTGCTCTATCTTATCTGAATGGAAACGTACATACATGCATATTAACATAATATGTTAGGAGATATTGACTTTTAGATAAAAGATTCGATATATCGATGGTTATTTTTTCAATCTCTAATGTCATCATCCAATTGAAGGTCAAGCTTTGTTATACGAGAAAGTGTGACCCAAACGCACTTTCAAAGTGTGTTACAGGTGTCTCACTTCGAAAGTGCGATAGTTGTCTCACTTTGAAAGTGCGACCTTAACGCATTTTCAAAGTGCGTTTGATAGGGGTATTTTTTTATTTTTTGAATTATTTTGGGTACAAATAGATGTGGGGTGGGTCAGAATAACAATTCTCTAACTAGTCGATGAATCAATAAGCTACGTTTTTTTATAACATTTGAAAGAAACGGAATATAAAACTAAATTTGAATATCAATCGACGCCTGTGTAAATGTCAAATTTCTTTTTATAAATTGAGATAAAAATTCATTAACATTAGACTTAACTAATATCCAAACAAACACTTTGCAAGCACACACACTGATCAGTTTGTTATAAATTTTTGCTAATTATGAAAAATAAGAGTGAGGTAGTTCAAAATAATATTGACTAACTTTTGCAAACATTAAAAGACAAACAAACTTAACAAAAAGAAATGCAAATGAAATCCTTTGACTTAGTCCAAATTTGACCCCAAAAAACAAGACTTAGTCAAAACCACTAAAAAATATTAAAATAATACATTTGATTAAATCATTTATTGTTAAAATAGGTTTTTAGAAGATTGAGTACATCCACACAAAAAATACTGCATATTATTTCTTCATTTAGTACTACCTCCGGTCCTATTTATAAAATTTATTCATTTAGTACTACCTCTGGTCCTGTTTATAAAAATTAAAAAACAAATTTCCACAGTTTAAGAAAATCTAGTTTAAGTGGTTAAGTGCTTTAAATTTGTCCTAAATTAATATTGAACATCTATATTTACCCTTAACTCACTTTTCTTAATTTCTATGCATCATCTTAAGAGAGAAAAAACCATCGAAAAAAATCTTAAGAGAGAAAAAATTTAATTAAATAAAAGTATTATTGTAAGAAAAAAATTAATGCACCCCAAATTTTAAGTTGGTTCTTATTAAAATAAAGAAAGTAAACATCTCATTTGATTCTTATAAATAAGAGTGAAGGTTGTACAATTTTATCCTATTAAATATCAATATAAAAGAATACTTCTCCTAGAAGGAATAGTTTTTAAAACTTATAAATCTATTTGATGCCCTCATCATCTCAGTCAACAACCACCACAAGACCGAGAAACAGCTAATTTAAAAGAGTCTCCAAATACAACATACGAACTATAGCTTTGTTCTTGTGCTTGATCACCTTTGTGTGTGGAACCAAAATTATGGTGGACAGAAGTAACTTTCCTTAGATTTTGCGACTATCCACCATAACTTTGGTCTCACCGAAATTTTCTATCATGCACTTCAAACCATCCTCTATGGCATTCTGGGCATGCTCATCATATCCACGACAAGAGAGTATGTATTTCACTCGTTGCTTACACAGATCAGTGATTCAGGACACAACATATCTATTTATCAACAAGTACTAACAATAAAAATGAAATGCTAATACTGAAGGCATTACTACCATTAAAAGATGATTACACATATAGCTTATATATATACATCTATTTACACAATCCACAAGATGTGGTATAATATTGTACAATCGATCTCTACAATGGAGTGCTCTACAAGTTAATCAAATCAAGATATTAAATAAACAATGAAAAATATAAGACAAGTTCAAAACTTGGAGAGATTTTGATTACCATTACTCTGCAAATTCTTAGGCTGATGGACTTTGGCTACCCTAAAGTTCAATATTCACAAGGAATCAAAATAATTTTATTTTCAGAATATGTTAGAAGTACTATTCTCAGTCATTCTGGGGAGATTCCAAACTAATTATATATAGCACCAAAACTTTGGACTTACATAGAATTCAAGGAGAGATGCATCTCCCTAATACTCTTAAATTTCCAAGAGAAACCCACAAGAAAGCACATAAAGCAACAATAATTGGGAAGAAAAGGAATGAAATTCCCCTCATGCCCGCTCTCTTCTTAGTAGCAGTGTCTTTACCTGCAGCAATGCTGGTGTTCTTGATCCTCACCCTGCTGAAGCTAGACATTCGATTCAAAGCGCGGTTTACCAGAGCGTTTTCAGCAGCTGATGCAGGTGTAGTAGGTATTGACTCCACAAAAGCCCAAAGAGCAGAGGAGAATCTACTTGGAGTCATAGGAATATCCTCCACAGTGCTGCTGCTTTGATTTTCATTGCCTTCAGGAGGATAGTTGACAGATTCACATACGACACCTATACATGACCAGAAACTAGCATATATTAGGGATAACCTATGGCATTTTTTACACAAGAGCCACTTCAAACTGGGCTCAAATGTCATTTTCCCTACGGGAATATATAGTAAAAAAAATCTAGGTTTTAATTTGTGAAGCTCTAAATGGAACAATATTTATATTCTGGAAAGGTTTCTGCCCCCGCATAAGCTGGCATGCCAGTCAGGAGCAGTAAAGTGCGAAGAGCTCAGCCCAAATGAGATGGGAATCTTCCATCTCGATCCATCTCAGAGAAAGCAAAAACATTATTTGGCAGTTTAGCAGCACTGTGTCTTGTGCTGATGACTATACCTGGGGTTGGTAGAGAGTTTGAACCAGCATCATAGCCTTCTTCTGAGCTCAGGATGTTTCTCACATCATGCATCCAGAGTTCATCAACAGCTTGATTGGTCAACAACTGGTAATTTTGACTATCGATATTGCTGTCAACAGTATTCATATATGAATGTGAAACAGTATCATGAGTAATTGGCCCCAAGTCACGAAGAAACATCTCTGCATCTTGAAAGAGATCAAGTTCACTTAACCCATCTTCAAACTGCAGGTTCTCAACATGATTTTCCATATTTGCCAATGTAGGTTCAGTATCAGCTAGATCATTGATTTCCAAGAAGTCATTCTCCTGAAAGAGAAGTTCATCCTCTCTTTGAATGTTGGGAGCAGAAGTGATCTCAGGTGCTTCAGAAACATGCAAGTGGGAAGTAACTGACTGATTGAAGTCAAAGCTGGGCTGTACATCATAATGCTGACTACTAGAGTGAAGGTTTTCACTTGGCTCAGGGAACATCACAGCCTCAGAGAATTGAAACGCAACTGTACTTTGTGTTTCTTCAGCAACAACCTATATGATTTATGAGAAAAAAATCAGACGAAAATAATGTTTAAATTAGGAATGAGCAAATGATTGTAAGCAGCGATCACAAACCTGAGTAAAGTTAAGACCATTCACATGTTTCTGATCAGGGACCAGCTCATCATCCAAAATTCCTCTAATGATCTCATCAATTTCATCATCACACAAAGGCTGCATCAGATCACTAACAGTGTCAGTGACATTATTTGGAGCAACCTGGACAGCTGCAACAACATTAAAATCTACAGGTTCATCATCTGCCCACTCTTCTTCTTTAAATGGTGCACCATATTGTTCACCATTTTTAGGACCAGCTCCACTTTTCTTGAAAACCTTGTAGAGTGCATAATAGTCCTGATGATGAATTCACAAGAAAACCGAAAAGTCAGTAAGTAAATAAATAAATACTCTTAGCGTAATAAAAATGAGTAGCTAAATAAAAATATGTAAAGCAAAATGGTCAATTCGACATGTTACCTTTACACCCTGGCATCTCTTGAGCTCCTCTTCATCTAAGGTGTATTCATGCATAACCCAATCAGTCCTCTCACCACTAGGAGCTCTGCCTAAATAGAAAACCAGTGTCTTTTTTACTCCAACTGACCGAGAATTGCACATCACATTACGATCCTTTCCTGTTGCTTTCCAGTATCCGTGTGTTGTTGCTCGGTTAGACCTTGCACCATTAGGATACTTCCTATCTCTATGACAGAAAAAGAACCATTGCTTATCTCCAGTTTTTAGTAAGGATTGCCCTGCAACACATTACAATCAATCAGAAATCAAACAAGATGAAATTTGAGGTAATCAGTCTTTAATAATCAAAGTAATTAAATATTGGGATTAAAAGCAGGTAGCAATGCACCAATAATATATCCTATCAGTATAATTAATTTGCATACAAACAGCTACAACTTTAAAACTCCCAAAAATCACAACTCCCATAATTCATTCAAAATGAGACAATAAAATAAAATCATATATACAAACAGATCATTGTATCAAGCGGATTTCTCAAACACCTCATTCTATGGATCTACCAAGCACTGACAACATTAACACTTTCCATGCACCATATCAACCAATAGATCACAACAGATTCACAAAGTAGATACTAGATAAAACAGTGTCAATGAAACCCACCACAAAGGGAAAGTGAGAGAAGGGGAAACAGTCAAACACCCTAACAGAGTAACAGGACAGCAAACAAAACCACCCATCAAATACAAATTAATCATAACTCAAGTCGCTTAGATCGACAAATCAAAATAACCCAAATAACACAAAAAAAAAACCTTATTGAAGCAACCCCAGGTCAACTCTTGCCTGAAAAACACATTCAAGGTATCACTCATCTAAAATAAGCATCAATCATAACTTGAACCGAATGGTATTCTAATTCTAACTAGTATTTAGAACACAAAAAATATCTAAACGTTCATACCAAAATCAACAACTTGTAACTGACCAAACTAAAGCATAAAATCAAAGGAACACAAACAACAAAAAGCCCCGAGTCAACGCCATAAAAACCAACAACAACAAAAGATAAAAGGGATGATCAAATACCAGGCAAATCCTCAGGATCCCACTTGTAAACATCAATTTCACGAATCGCATGGAACTTGAGCTTCTTCCCGCAAATCTTCCGCTTGAGATAGTACATGATCAACTCCTCATCCGTGGGATGAAAGCGAAAACCGGGCATCGACGACATCACCTGGCTGAAACAGTCAGCAGAAAGCGCTTCCGAATCCACACCCATTATCGATCAACACTAAAATCCGAAACTTTTCTAATCAAAACCAAAAACCCCCAACCGTATGCAACGATTCGAGCCTTCAGGTATTCGAATTGGGCAGAATAGGAAAAAACCCTAATCAGAGAAATCAAATTCCACACCCCGAAACAAAAAAAGAAACCCACTTTCCGAATCAAGAAGTATGGAAATCGAAAACCCACAACTACATGCTACGATTGGAACCTCGAGGGAGTTGTGGAACGAAGAATCGAAACTGAGAGAGAGAGAGAGAGAGAGAGAGAGAGATTCAAATGTGTGTGAGGGTTTGTGGTTTGGTCAAAGAAGGAAGCTAGAAAAGGTTGGGAAACTTCGGAGGGAAGATTGTTGAGTGGTTTCAAGTGTTTGAGTGATAGTGTGAGTTCTCTGTCAGGATTGGATTGCGTGGGCTTGAAATGTGATGAAAGAGTGATGGAGGGTGATTAGGGTTAGGGTTTATGGGTTTTATGTGAGTTTGGGTGTAGGTGATTGATTTGATTTGGATCTCACACTCTATATCCAAGTCCAACACCTGTGCAAATTATAGTGGTCTGGACCTGTTGGCAGATTGACAATTTCTTTGGCCTTAAACAAATCTATTTTGGAAGGAAATTCACATCAAATAGTTAAATACATTGTAACTAGTATTAATTTATAGTAATATTTATATGAGTCTTGTATCTTGTTCTATTCTACTATAAAATATAACAAACAAAATCAATATCTCATGTTGTCACTTTCAAAAAAAAAATCTCATGTGTGTGTCTCATTTTAACCTATATATCAAACACTACATAAAAAAGTTACAAGCGTGACACCGGTAAGAAAGTCGGTGCAAGCGTTATTCATATAATGTAAAGCACATGCAGTGACTTTTTAAGTTTATAGTCGAATCTCATATCTCAATGACTCAAAGATATATGAATATTCAATGAATGTAATTAATATATAGATGAAATACAATTAAATATCCAACTCTTATGTCTTCCCCGCACTTGTGTCAATCTAGATTTGCTAATTGTTATGAATGGAGGAGCCAATCTCTGCTTACCCTTCATCATTCGAGTATTGAGAGATATGCTCATGAACTCTTTTCATAGAAGTGAGTTTGAACAAATAAAAATTAACATTATAATTTTACTTTCTTGAACTTGTATATTGGTCATTTGGTCTACTTAGGATTTGAGATTGCGATACGGATTGTATTTACATCTAACTGTGTTTTTGGGCTTTGGAGATGTATTGAAGTCCATTAGAAGATTTATAATAATTAGGCCAACATGAGTTTAGCGAGTACATGGCCGAAATTTACTTACTTCTCCACTACATAAGAGTAGCCTCTTTGTACTTCCTTCATTTTTGAATCATTTTTAAAGTTTCTCATATGTGAGAATGCAGTTTTTTTTTTCTAAGGACTTTATGGAGAATTATAAAAGTATAAAGATACTTGTGGCCTTCCAACACCGTGAATTATCAATGAATACTTCTCTTGTAGCTTCTCTATACCCTAAACTTATCACTCTCCATGAGTGGGGCACCAATTCAACCTCACCCTCTCCGCCTTTTGATGTTTCTTCAATCCTTTTGGCCACTTCTACATCAAATAAGATGTCCACAATAACTCATGAAGATTCAAGGCGTGGATCCCCTTATCCCATATTTTTTTCTTCATACGGGGCTAGAGCCCAAAACTAAGGAATGTCACCTCTAAAATAGAGGGTATTACAAGAATCAAACATTAGAGTAATAGAGCTAAAAGCATGAATAAAATCATAAATCTTGCTAGGCATTAACAGTCTAATCCCATTCTTTGCGAAGGAGTCTGCTACTGAGTTGGCTTCTCGAAACACTTGCTTGATGTGGAATTGTTCGAAGGTGTTGGATAATCTGTTAATGTCTTTGACCAGAGAAGCTGCAGGTTTTGTGGGAAGGCAGCCTTTGTTGAATAGATTGACAGCAAAGCTAGAGTCTGACTCAAAAAGAATCCTTTTGAAACCTCTTGCATGGGCAATTCTAGCTCCATGGAGGATCCCCCATAACTCTGCAAGGTTTATCGAGCAGAAACCAAGATTAACAGAGAATCCAACAATGAATTTGCCATCGTGATCCCGCAGCCCCCCCCCCCCCCCAGGCGGCTCGGTTTGAATCTGGAGAGAAAGAGCCATCAATGTTGACTTTAATCCAACCCTCCATGGGTGCTACCCATCTTATCGCGCTAGCACTGGACGCACAATGTGCTAGAGCATCTTCCGCCGCGTCAGCAAATGCCATATTAGAATTCTGGATCATCTTTGCTATTTTGCTACTAACTACAATTGTTGACAGGCCAATTCCCTCAAAATTCAGCTCGTTCCGAGCACGCCATAGCATTTGAAGCATAGTTCCAAAGGTGATGTTTCACGTAGTGCTGTTGCTGGATTGGGTCGCATTTAAGAGGTTATCTGCAAACCACTCATCTAGGTTTCCATTGAAAATACACCTAGTACTAACAATATCAAATAACAACTTTAAATTGGTTGAAAATACATTTAATCATTTTGTATTTGGACTAAAATTGATTGATCACTATGTAAAAAATCTCTATTATTATAGCATCAAAAGTAAACCCATTTAACTTTGTAATTTCCAACGTTGGTGATTGAAAGAGGGAATGATCATTACCACGATTTCTCCCACGTGTCCCAAACAAACAATTTCATTGTTTTTTACGAATAAGAAAAAGCAGGAAAATGCATCAATCATTTTCTTGTCTCCCAAACACGTTTCTCTTTCTCTCTCTGAGAGGGGAAGAGAAGATTAGGGCAAAATCAAAATAAAAACAAAACTAATAATTTTCAAATAAAAATTCCAACTTTTGAAGAGTTTTGGAATCTCACAACTGGCACCAGTGACGTTTATCTATACAGCTTGTGTCCTAGATCTGATCGACTAATGTGCTTTTCTAGCGAACCTGGGTTTCAAAGGTGAAAACCATATATTTTGATCATCTGGGGTATTCTGGTGAGTAATTTTGCCATTTTAGATTATGGGGTTTTCTGCATTGTTGAAAAGTTTCATGCTTTGAGTTTGGTTTCTGAGAATTTCTGTCAAAATCTCACAATTTTGAAAGCTTATGGTGGCAGATTTGTTTGTTTTTTTAGTTATTTTCCAACTCAACAGTTTGACAGTTATGATTTTTCCATTTCAGGGAGTGAAGGAGCTTGTCAAAGTTGAGATCTTTGGTTGTAATGCAGCTTTGACTTGCTGAATTTGTTTCTGGGTTGGGTTGTTTTTGCTTGAAATTGAGTTGTTGAATTTGTTTCCACTTTTAAATTTAAATAATGGTTTTCTGGGAAGGATATGTCAGTGATGAAGTGATGGGCACATTTGCTCCTATTGTGGTTTATTGGGTTTATGCTGGATTTTATCACTTGCTGCCGCCTTTAGATAATTTTCGGTTGCATACTCAGAGAGATGAGGAAAAGAAGAATTTGGTGCCCTTTAAAGCAGTTGTGAAGGGTGTTTTGCTTCAGCAGCTTGTTCAGGCAATTGTTGCACTCACATTGGTTAGTCATTCTAAATTTGAGTTAATTTCTACTTAGTAGTAATTGTTCGCATTTGTGGTTATTGGAATTTTGACTGAATTAATTGATCATCGTCATCAAACCCTTGAATACCCAAAATGAGTGCAAACAGAGTGTAATAATTTTAGTAGTTCTAAGCCAGACAAAAAGAGCTAATACAAAGTGATATGAATTAATATTTGAGATTAGTTTCTATGCACAGACAGTGTAAAAAATTTTACACAGTCATTTATTTTTCAAGCATACCGAATGAAAAACAATTCAATAAAGTGGAATGAATGAAAATCAGTTACTACAACTTCATAGTTACTATTTCGTTTTCATTTTAATTAAGGAGTCTGATCTTTCCATTACAAAACACTAAGCTTTTACTGAAGTCTAAAAGTCAGAATTGCCTATCATCGTTTTGCACGAATTTGCTCAGCTCCAAATATTGATTCTGTATTAGGTATATATTTGGCATGGGCTGGATTGCACAATGTGTTTAATACGTGGTCCATCACATTTATGATGTGGGATATTCATGGGTGATCTATCCAGTTGCTGATATCAGTGATATGTAAATTGTTTGATGTTACATTTGAACTGCCATTTAGACTAGTTAGGTGGCATATCAATAGAAAAATACATATGACACAATGTTTAAAATAGTGATAACGCATAGTAATAAATATAATATTTTTAAAAAAGAAAATAGTATATGTATTTACATAACAATTTATATTTATGTATTTTCGTTGTTTTTCGGTGTACCAAAAGAAGAAAAGATTTTCATTGATGGGCTGATGATGGCTCTTTTCATGGGAATTTAGATTCACTTTAGTCTAACTTTCAGCCTGAGTTTGTATTGCACTATTTTACCCCTGATAGAAGAAGAGTAATTACATCAGTAGGCAAGATACAAAACTCTTCTCTGTGTTTGGATCAACGTTGTCAGAAATAATTTTGGTAAAAGTGAGTGAAGTGGGTTTAAAGTGAAATGATTTATATTTGAATACATTTATGGGAAAAGTGAATCTATAGGGTAACATTGTGAAATCCAATTATAAAATCCCATAGTTGATTATGTCCACTGCATAAACTACTCTTATTAGCTTCTCCGTAGAATTAATTTTGGGACTAGAATCAACTTTCTAAGTTGATCGCTAAACATCTATATACCCACCTAAAAGTGATTCCGATCAATGATAATTTATTTTGAGGCTCCCAAACATGGAACCTAACACACTAAAATGATAGCCTATAAGCAGCAAGTTTAAATGCTCAAAATGCAACAAAGCTGTGTCCAATCTCTTTGTATATTAGAAATATAATTTCCCTGGAAAAAACCACAAGCAGAGCCCCAAACACTTAAGTACACTTAATCACATAATAGATCCAGTGGGTAAATTTCCAACCAGATAGGCCATAGAACTGCAATAAAATATAGGATGCTTTTTACTTGTTTTTGACGTTGGTAGTCAGATATTCAGTGATAAATTAGACAAAGTTTGTTGACCTTATAACATAGATGTTTTATTTCCTGATCATGCAGTATTTGTGGTTATCCTTGAGTTTTGTGTGAAAAGAATTACCTTTTTTTGTTTGTTTTTGTTGTTGGAAACTAACCAATGCAGATGTTATGTTGCCCAATACTCCCTTTTACTTGGTTATTAGAATTTCTAGGGTACCTGAAAATTGCTCTAACAATATTCAGAACACTGATCCTTTGGCTCCTGTTTGTAACTTAGTACAAGTAATTTGTCTTTTGCAGATATATATTAGAAATCGTCATTACCTAGAAGAATGAAGGCTTGGTTCTTGTTATTCAGATCGATATACAATGTCAATTGAACAGATAGTATTTCATTTTGAACTTGGTTATGTAGTACTTGAGCTTTATAAATTTGGTTTGGCAAACAGATGAACCTACCATGAAGTCAGTTATATCCCTGGCTTCTGTACACTTATGAGGAATAATTATTTAGTGGATATTTACTTCTTAAATTATGAGTTGTTTTCTCGGATATTGAATTGAACTCTTCGAAGTTTTCAGACCCTAGTAGGGAATTACAGTTGTTGACTCATAGTGAATGCCTGAAGAGAGAAATTACAGTTATGTTAAATAGCCAATACTTTGCTGTAGACATACTCTTTCGTTGTTGTTGAATGACTAATATAGTCTTGCTACAATTTTGCAGTTGACTACAACAGCAAATGCAAACGCATCTGGGGTTATAGTGCAGCCTTCTATCACCAAGCAAGCTTTGCAGATCCTCATTGCGATGTTTGTGATGGATTCATGGCAGTACTTTGTGCATCGGTACATGCATCAGAACAAGTTCCTATACCGCCATATCCACTCCCAGCATCATAGGTTGGTTGTTCCTTATGCAATAGGAGCCCTCTACAACCACCCGATGGAAGGTCTTCTACTCGACACTGTAGGTGGGGCCATCTCATTCCTTGTCTCAGGGATGACCGCGAGAACAGCCGTAGTGTTCTTCTGCTTCGCCGTTGTGAAAACCGTCGATGATCACTGTGGACTCTGGTTGCCTGGGAATATCTTCCATTTGTTTTTCCAGAATAACACAGCTTATCATGACATTCATCACCAACTACAAGGGCTGAAATACAATTACTCTCAGCCATTCTTTCCCATATGGGATAAACTTCTTGGGACACACATGCCTTTCAATCTCGTAAAGCGTCCTGAAGGGGGGTTTGAGGCAAGGCCTGCAAAGGACTAGTACACTGTAATTTTTATTGCACCACTTTTTTTTCTTCCTTAGAACTACAGGGGTTTTCTTCTGCAAAACATTTCTCTAAGCTGATTGGAGCTTACCAGTTCTTTTTTGTGGTCGCTTGACAGTGTTATTATGTGACAGTAGGTTTGCCAACCCACCTTGTGTAGCATAACTTTAATGTGGTTAAGAAGCTTTTTCATTATTGTTTTTATGTAACATTTTTTTAAGGTATAAGTTGCTAAAAAAGTACCAGGTTTTTACACTGCCATATTTGTTATTTCTACTACTGGCTTAATTGTACATATTAAAGAAGTTAAAGAAGTTTGGGTAGGATCAGGGTATCTTTTTTTTCTTGGGATTTTGTTCCTTAATCCTAAAGGGGTTAAGATATCAACTCTTGGATTAGCTTCCCCCTCCCCTAGAATCAGTTCTCACATCTTCACATCTACAACCTATTCATATAAAATTCTTTCTAGAATTGATTTTGACTAAAATCAATTATAAAGGGATTTGAAGAAAGGCCTAATCATCGGTCCCACAAGATTAATTCCCATTACGAAAAGAAAGGCATTCTATTAACGATTGGATTTAAACTTTGTTAGTACGAGGAAACCAGATGAGACTCACTCTTAAGTAACAACACTGGGATTTCTTGGAAATTATATTTTTTTGTCAAATTTTAATTTTACTGACATTATTTAAATTAATTATAACTTTTTTTTAACGTGAACGGAATAATGTGGTAAAAGAAACATGCCGTAAATATTAACCATTGATTTTTCCGATGTAAAAAAAAAAAATATTAACCATCGAGAAAAATTCAATTTGTGATATATAGGTGCTATAAAACTATAACCCTTGTGTGCTCGGTGCTATAGCTTAGAAAACCCACCGCACTTCACACTCTGAGTCTGTTTTCCCGAGAAAATTCCAGAATGAGGTGCGTTTTCTCGAGAAAGTTCCGTTACACCGTGTTTCGTTTCCTTGATTTATGTCTTGATTTTTAGGAATTCCTTAGGACTTTACTTTTGTTGATTTAGGTTATTTGCTCATGCTGTATGTATGTTCTTCTCTGCTAATTTAACTGGAAAACAAGGATTTGCTTTCCTAGTTGTAGTTGATTTTCAATTCCATCCATTATCTGCACCATATGTTTTGACTTTTGATGTCTCAATTTGATTTCACACTCAAAACAGACGTTTGGTTAATGTAGGGGGTGTGAATTTCTTAGATTGATGCCCATTTAGATGTTCTGTACTGTTTAGCATGCATAAGAAACTGAGATTATGACCCTTAAAATCTAGGACTAATTGGTTTTAGAATCTTTACTAGGGTCACATGTGATGGAACTAAATGTATTCCAATCTGGGGGTCTATTAGTATACTTTGAATTGATTTAGCCATGGAATTACATAGAACAAGAAGTTGGTCAGAATACCCCCTTGCACTTCTCTTTGAATTTCACTTGTTGAGTAGTTGTGTAATGGATTATCTTTGAGATTTATATTTCAGCAAAAGTTTGGATACATTTGAGTCGACAATTTAAATAAAGTTTAGTTGAAGAAAAATTTCAAAGTTTTAGATCATAAGCTGTTATTTTGTTTATGTTCGTAAAAATTCCATGGGTGGTATGTTTATGTCATTATGAGTAAAGAAGACCATCGAAGCATCGATAAGGAGGGTTGGTAGACCTAATGAAGGATAGTCCATTAGTTAGATAACAGGGAGATTAAAGAAAACTATATGTCAAACCATAAAGATTTTGGTTTAAATGATTTATTATTGAACTTGGTTCTTAAATGGACATTCGGTATCATTTGATCTATGTAGCTGACTTACCAGTGGGAAAGGATTTGGTTGCTGTTATTGCTAGTATTATTTTTGCTTTTTACTGTAAAAAAGTAGCTCAATGGTTGTTATTATTTGATGTATTAGTTAAGTATACTGTTGTGACTTGTATTGTTTAAGTAAGTTGTGGGAAAAACAAGTCATGCTGTGTTTCTGTGTCAGTTCAGGACATAATATTAAGCAAAATTTCCAGTTGTTTATATCCCTGAATTCACTTTGAATTTTAATTACAGTCGCCATCCTCCTGTCAAATGGGCTCAGAGATCTGATGAGCTCTACATAACTATTGAGTTACCTGATGCTCAGGATGTGAAGCTTATACTGGAGCCAGAAGGAAAACTTTATTTCTCTGCAACTGCTGGTCCAGAAAATATTCCTTATGAGTTTAACTTTGACCTGTTTGACAAGGTTGATGTAAATGTAAGGGCCAGAATTCTCATATTGGTTTGTTAATCATATCTTTTCCACAACTGTCTAACCATATGTATGCTGATCTTTCAGAATAGCGAATCCAGTGTTAGTAAAAGAAATATCATCTACTTGATAAGCAAGGCTGAGAGTAAATGTTGGGACAGATTGTTAAAGCAGGGAGGGAAACCACCGGTGTTTTTGAAGGTAGATTGGGACAAGTGGGTTGATGAAGATGAGGAACAAGAGGATGATAAACGTTAGTAATTATACTACTATTTCTCTGAATACATTCCATTTAGCATAAGTTTGCTCATTTGCAATTGCATATTGTTTTCAGCTGGGCCTGGCGCAGACATGGACTTTGGTGACTTTGATTTTTCTGTAAGTTGCGAAATTTTAGTTCATAATTCACGTATATTTGTGACTTACTGAGTTCTTGGCACTTTCTTTTTTTTACAAAAAATCCAGAACTTGAACATGGATGGAGGCGAGGGACTGGAAGACGTGGCAGATGATGATGATGATGGTGAGAACATCTAACCGTTGTCTGTTATTTAATTTATGGAACACAGCTTTATTAATTCTTGTGATTTTAAGTCTTAATATGGAGTTTGTTTGGCTTGTTTAGATGATGAGAGTGACATAGAAGATGAGGTCACAGGACAAGCATCAGCTGATAATGAACCTGACTCAAAAGGCGCCGTGAGCAGCAATCCTAGTGTTGAACCTGATGCTAAAAAGTAACTTGAAATCGTAGACCTTATCATAGAAATAGCCTGCACTGTAAGGATGGGTATTTCAACTTACAAAGCTTGCGTGCTTGGATAGAAACCTGTTGGGATTTTTAGGTTGCTCACTGATTTGCTTCATTTTGCATTGGATTTTTTTAACAAGAGGAGAGTTGGCTATGTATGTTATCATTACAGCGCTATTATGACTGCCATGTCTTGGTTTGGGTTAGGTGGTTTAGTATGTGAAAAAAGGTCTCGTAGGTGATGTTAAATATCATATTGACCAAGAGCTACGACAAAAGAAGAATTATGGTGAAAGAAGTACACTTATAAATGAGAGGATTGCCTCACCTCTAGGATAGTTTTTTGGGGATTAAGTTAGGTTCAATTAAAATTCTACACATAAAATCTGATCCTAGATACATTGTGTGACCACCAATTGAGACTACTCCATTGATATCTCATGATGGCGATTTAGATTAAAATTCTATGACATCAAAGCTAATCCTGGATTCATTGTTTGACCACCAATTGAGACTGCTTTGTTGATATCCCATGATGGGGATTTGGATATGAATAGGAAGTTGAACTCCACGTTCCACTTGTCCAGTTCTGGGCATGAGAGGTTGTTAAGTCTTGTATTGACTGAGATATATGACAAATGAAGTACAATCCTCACTTATAAACTAGTTTTTATTAAAGTTTGTCTCACCCCAAATTCTAATATGTGAGATGGCATCACAAAATGATTCAAACCTCTCTTAACCATAGAAAGTCTTTAGTGCACAGAGCATTCCATAATTATTTCTTCTCATCTCAAGATGATGATAACCAGACAAGGGTAACACAATGAGCCGTCCATTAGACAAAAACTTCTACACTTCGACTCCATGTGATGATTCTATTTCCTTTTTCTTTTAATCATGAGGTCGGTTGCAAAAACTTCTACACTTCAGTTTCTCTTTCATCTAAATTTCACTCATTTTTCTTTCTATATCTCTCTTCCTTTCCTTTCATATCACTCATTACATATCTAACTTCTATTTCTTTGGAGGTTGAAATGAAGTGTAAGTAGATCTTTATACTTTCAAATATAATAATGTGTAATGGAAGAGAAAGTGAAGTGTGAACGTATCATTACTCTTTGAAATATTCTTAACCGAGTTCTGCTATACAGTGCAAATAGAATCTCCACAGAAAGGAACGAGAGCACATCAGACAGCTTCTGATTACGGGATTCAAAGCTACATTTTTGTCCTGCTGCTTTCGTTGAATACAATTTGCATAATCTGAGTGTTTTAGATTGAAATACTAAACTTTCAAATCGCGCAATCAGGTAGAGTTTGAACACATTGTTAGCATTCTCTTTTTATCCAAAATTCTTGGGTTGAGTTTCGAGTTAAACTATGTTTCATAGTCAAACATGTAACACGTTCATCAGCTCAGGCATTATCATAGGCACCAATATTGGAATTCCACAGTTCTGTTAAATCACCGTTCCAATATCAACAACAATGACCATATCCACCAAGAACGCAACAGTTTACATTCAACATCACACACAACTCCTCTGCAAAATAGGACCTTCCATACCACCAACCCTTGTGAAACTACCTACTTCAAATACTGTAATACAAATTCCCAGCCATCACAAGAATATCAAGTAACTCACCGCCACACCATGGAATGGTACATCAGCTCTCTGGAATTCTCATCTGCGCCACTTCAGCCGGTGGTCTTAGTGTGCAAACCATTTCTCTTGTTTTCCCAAAGTATACCTGTAATAACATGCATTAACATACAGATTATTGACAAGCTAAAGTACAATCCACATTTGAAATGTTATAGCTACGAAGTAACCGATCATTGATTTGATAACTTCCCAGAAGAAAATCTGATCTCAAACACCAACCCTACCCCAACCAAAGAACATGCAAGACACAGTACAGAAACTGATGCTGAGTGCAACAAACATGTAGTTAAAGCTTGAATCCAATATCAAGAGGTACCTGATCAAGTGAGTTCCTCAGCTTACTCTCCATTTCTTCAATCATTCTTCCCATGTTACAAAGATGTCCATCAGCAACTGATAGCTTCATATTCATCTGAAGTATAAGCAATAAATAATTTAGGATGACAAAAAGAGCTTACAGAAATTACGAAGTCTGATGCAATCTATGTGGCTTCATCAAGCAACAACCATATGATTGAATATTTAATAAAGGTGCATTGTTCATCAGGTGACTTCTTGAGACAGAAAGCAATCAAACTTTGTATACAATTGTTAACCAGAAGATCTAATTGTCAACATGACCAAATTCTAATAGAAAATACCTGACGTCTAATTGATCCAGACAAACTGAAAGTTCCTGATGACTCATTACTTGTAGTCAAAGTCAGCATAACTGTACTGGTTAAACGATAATTGGTGTTTTCCTCTTCCTCTGGTCCCACCTATATAAATTTTATTTTAAAATTAACCATCAAGGAAAGAGTCTGAAAAATATAAACTAGTGTTATATTTTTCCAAAGGATTAAAAGTCATTATGAGTATGACACAGCATTTATCAGTGCTTAGTCTTCAACTCAATGTAAAGACACTTTACCTCTATGACATGTATAGCATCCCATGCTCCTTCCTCTAGATATCCGCGTCGACCTTGCCCTGTCTTTGAGCCATCTATAACCACAAAATTGGAAACAATGGCACATCAGCAGGAAAGGTTAAAGGGATGGAAGTTTTTTCCCATTATACTCAGACAGCAGGTTTACCTTTCTTTATTAAAAAGCACGCTACAAAACCTTCATTGTCATCTTCCCACATATAAACGGATGAAATGCCACCTTCATAATACCTGTGACATTATCCATTAATGGTGCATTTTGTTTTAAAACAAAATAGATAAGTAATTATATTCAGACAGATAGCAGGAAGAAAACACAGGATGATTCATTTTCAACTGATTTTTTTCTCTCTAGGAAGGAAGGTTTCTTATTAGTCATCTAAAAGAGCCCATAAGCTCAAAAGGTGAAGTAAGGAAAGGACCTCACTGGTCACGATATATTGCAAATATGTCATTTGCTTCAATTTCGAGCTTCCTCAACTCCGCAGAAGGAAGCGAACCATCTTCCAATGGTGGATGGTATTTATTCGACCAAGGTGATCTGCAGAAAGATACAATAGAATAATGAATTTATCACTGTCCTTCCCTGAATATTAGATGCATTAAGGGAGGGGGGGGGGGGGAACAGGACACTTGAAAGATAGAAATTATCATGGATCTGTCTTTAGCAACTGAACTACTTAGTGCTTAGCAAAAAAAATTGGAACCGGTCTCGATTTCGAGATAAGGTATTTTGTAGAATAGACTTCCATTTTTATAAGCATTTCCATATTCATCACAATACCAGCAAATACATTAAACTTTTTTACTTAGATTAAAAAACATAGAATTAACCATATCTTTTGTGGCAGAAAATCTTCTTTAATTTCCCTCTTTCTCTGATTTTCTCATGTTTTCTCCCACAACCATCAACTTGCCATATCTTTACCTCATATATAGTTCAAAACATAAACCTTTTCTTTCATTTGTTAAAACTGTGAGAATTTCAAATTTTGAAACTATGCAAAACATGGTTTGATATTTTATAAGTTGTAACATTCATTCTGTAAGTGCTACTAAGTACTGAGTGAAAATTCTATTCAAAGAATTGGCTAGTCATACTTCATAAAGGCCATGCTACTAACTACAACTTATTTGATTAAGCATATCATGTTTCACCACAAACCACATTTAGAGATAATGAACCTGTAAGAGTCAGCATCTCTGTTATATTCACACAGTATGAACTCCTTCCCACTATCCACATCGCACAAAACCTGTTTTGACATCCAAAATTTTACCACAATCAAAATTTGAAAGCAATTAGGCACATAAAATGCCCTGCACCCAAATTAAAATTAACCCAGATAGTCACAAATTATTATCATTCAGCTTCAGACCCATCTCAATTTCTTCCCCAAAATCCAGTCTTTATATAAATGGTATTCCCAAAACGAGCTGAAAGGGTGGAAACAAATGCAATTGCAAAGTGGGTCGGGAAAAATCGAAAAAAAAGCTAGAGAGAGAGAGAGAGAGAGAGAGAAACCTGGAGGGGCTGGTCGACCTGAGAGAGGAGATCGGAAGAATGGTTTGGCATAAGGCTGAGAAGAGCGGAGAGGGCGGTGTCTGTGTGCTTGGGTGGAATCCGCCGCATCAGTCCCATCGCAGCTTCCATTTCTCTCTCTCTCTCTCTCTAGTTTCTCTCTCCTCTCCTTTGAAATGCAGAACAGAACAGAACAGAGAGGAAGAACAGGAAACTGTCTGAACCGATGATGATTTTATGCGACTTTCCCTCCTCTACTTTCTCTCTCTCTCCCTTCCTTAAAACATAAGATAAATTGCACGGACCAGAAATTGATCTCAACTCATATTTTCCGGCTCCTACCATTTAAGCTACCTATGAGGACTCCCTCCTCTCTTTATATTTTGTGATAAAATAAAAATATACTGAAAAATGTATGAAACAATTATTTTAAAGTTAAATGTCACTTATAATTTGTTGTTTGTCACCGAATAATTACTCAAGTGAGTTTTAAAAAAAAAAACTCAAGTGGTAAAAGATAAGGAACATATGGGTTGGTGGTGAGGTTAAAAGATCAACTCATGACGGATGCAATTTAACTTTCCGATGTATAAAAAAAAGTTTCCTACTAATACATCTTTTTAATCTAAAATGGTTTAGTAAAAAAATTCAAAGTTTTAGTCACATAAATAAATATTTTAAATAGGTTAATGTGACGTAATAAGTAATAGAGGAAATTGCTCCGACATCACATCGTGTTTATGAGTCTTTCTAAATGGCATATGAAGCATTTTACAAACTAGATGAGAGATATGTGCAATAATGACAAACCTCATGAGGTAAATGCAATTTACCCTAATAACATATATTTACCATATTTTAACATTCAAAAAACTCACAATAGGAGATTAAAAAAATCATTTCGTAAAAAAATCTCTTTTTCTAGGATAAAAAAAATCTCTTAATTATTCAAAGATAACTGTCCTCTATCCTTTGCGATCTACATTTACATTTGGGATTGGACAACTGTGTAACTACATTGTAATTGAACTCTATTTTAAATTTTAAGATCTAAATGATAATTCTTATCCTAAGAAAATCAAATCCTATTTAATTAAATAGCGAATTGCTGAGAGCACGGAAATGAAATTCACATCCCTTGTTTTCTTTATTTGATTTGATGTTCTGATTGGAAATTTTATCTCAATCTATTGTAACCATGTATTGTTACAAAAATCTAATTGGATAATTTTAAATTTCATAAAGATTGTTGCATAATCTCCCCATGCTAATTAGCGGTGCTCATTCAAACAAAAAAAGATCTGAAGTTTTACATGTTAAAAAAAGATTTAAAGTTTTAGGATTTTATATTGAATTACCATTAAAATTTTCTCAATCTTTTTCTTTTGGAACAAAGGGTTAAAAGCCCATAACTATTTCAATTGGTTATAATAATCAATACAAAACCTAATCTACTCTGTCTCCTCAACAAGTGATATCAGGGTTCGAATGCAACATGAAATCCCAACTGTTTTTCTTTGAAGAACTTCTAATAGAAATCTTGTCATGGCTTCCTGTGAAATCTATCATAAAATTCAGGTGTGTGTCGAAAACATGGAAGTCTCTCATCTCTGATTCTCAATTCGTAAAACTGCACCTTCAACGGTCATCTTCTAGAAACACAGATTTCTCCCAAGCCTACTTACTGATAAGAAGTTTCGAATTACATAATGAAATTTTGGATCAAGAATACGTCACATATCCCTCTATAAGTTCACTATTGGAAAGGCATCCAACCAGGGTAGCAATCCGAAGTCGTCTCCACGATCACCATTTCATTGGAAGCTGCAATGGCTTGATTTCTTTGGAAAAAGCAGATTGCACAACTGAAAAATATTCCTCCCAAGTGTGTTTCTGGAACCCAGCTACAAGGTCAAAGTCTCAACATTCACCACCTTTATATGATCATGAAAGTAGTGGATTTGGGTTTGGTTATGATTGTTTGAGTGATACTTACAAAGTGGTGGCAGCAATGCTCTTTGAGAAGACAATGGTAAATGTTTATAACATGGGTGATAGGCGCTGGAGAAGAATCCAAGTTTCCCCTTTTCCTTCTTTACATCTCGAAAGAGGAGTTGCGGTTTATGTGAGTAACACCCTTAATTGGTTAGCAACTATACCGGCAGATATAATGCAAGAGAACCTTGGTATTGATATGTACACAATTGTTTCGTTTGATTTGGGGAAAGAAGAGTTGATACAATTGCCATTACCTTATTCTCCTCGGCGAATATATGAATTCCAATATTTTGAGCCAATTCTTGGAGTTTTGAGAGGTTCCCTAAGCATTTCTCAGAATGACAGTAAAACACATAATTTTGTGCTTTGGCAAATGAAGGAGTTTGGAGTTCACAAGTCTTGGACTAAGTTGTTTAGCATTATTGTCAGCGAAAAAATTATATACAGGCCCTGTTTTGCAATTTGCATGGATGAGAATGGTGATGCCTTATTGTTCACAAAATATGGTATCTCCCAACTAGCTCTCTATACTAAGAAAGAACATAAATTAGAAGGCTTAAAGGTTTCTAACCGGTACTGGGGCCGTCATGTCAATAATTATACTGAAAGTTTGATTTCACCTTATTAAAAGTAATTACTTTTAACATCTTTTAGTTATTACCATTAGACTTTATTCTGAAATCATGTATTGTTTCAAATTCTCGTTGGAGATTAGGATAGAAAAATACTATTGAATGGACTATGTAAGTACTTTTTTTTGGTACATCGACTGTGAGTACTTTTAGTAATGCATTAAGATATTATACATAAAGTTTTGTCCTTTTAGATATTGTTAGGGATTATAAGAAATTTTAAGCATCGGATCAATTTGTTCTTGTTTTATATTTTGCTAGTGCATAAACCGGTGAAGTGCATGTTTTATAATGTCCTTTAACCTAAATGTACATGTGAGACATTATAATGATATCATCAATAGAAAAAGCTATTTATAATGTTTGGAAAGCCAAATGTGTGGGTGGAATTTGCTTTCCGGTGGAAATTAAACACAAACTAAATAGCTAGAGTTCCATTGATATTTTTGTAACATGAAACATAAAATCATATAATTAAATTACTTGAGTTTCAAAATATTAAACTTTAAATTACATAACTAAAATGACATAATTATCATATTAGATAGCTAAAAGATAATCAAACTCAAATAAAAACTTGAATTTTCATAGGTGATATTATATAAGTAAGGTTCCTCTACTTCCAAAATTTTAACTTTTAGGTGGATGTGGGTTCCACTACTCAATCATTCTTCATACTAATAGACCTCAGTTTCAATATATGAATGAACAGAAAGGGACCAAGCCTATCCATACACACATGATAACAAACATAGAGCCATTATTAACCCACCATCATGGAGGAAAAGGTAAGGAAAGGTTTGAGTTGTTAAGGTGGTTCTACTTTTTCCCACATGATGACTGTCATGTTTGGAGGAGTTTGTTTGAAGGCAACCCTAGATTGGAGGCATGGACAAGCAAAGTATTGGGAAGTAGCTTTTGTCTGTTTTAACAGCGTCATCTTTGCAAATCTGAATTCTACATGGATTGAAATGATTTTTTTTCTTTCTTTTAAAGGGACAATTTAACAAAATTTGCTACTACAATCAAGCCAATATATAATTCGCTTCTCCAAACAAGTTGCTTGTGTTCTTTTGGAAGCTTTGTTTATATAAATTAATATTACAAATTCAATAAAATAAAGTTGCTAATAACTTAAAGGATTGATTTATGAAGAAAAAATTCTTACAAAATGAAAATAAAAAACAACAAAAATGACTTGTTGTAGCACACTACAAGTGTATGTTTGTGTTGCATCACGAGCGGAGTATGAAAATCTCTCCACACAACACATTGAGCTAACAAAGAAAACCATCACGTCGTCAAGACATTGGATTTGTGGACGTTATTTCTTATACAATGTATGACTTCATACTCACACTTGATTTCTCAACATATTGTTATATCCCTTGGTATGACTTCCAAAGTCATGTATGTGAGAAGCAAAAATTTGTCACTTTTGGTTCAACATCCGTTCACAAACGAAGAAAAAATACATACTAAATTACAATACACACACAGGTCTGAAGTGTAATCTGCATTTGGCTAAATTTCAATGACCTGACTACTAGAGTTCTAAATTCTAAACAATGAGCCAATTTGACTCAGGTTGGTTAGGTTACAACTTACAAGCTATGTAGAAGGTCTAAATAATATAATGGAGATGACCACTGAAACCTTCATGTACTTGAGTTGAGTTTGGCACGTCGTTCTTCATACGATGCTGGATTTAATTCAATAAGAATAATATATCAATCAGTAAAATAATGGGGAAAAACTAGGACAAGGTAGTATATTCTGTGAAAACAATTTGGTTTGAAGCTTTGAAGAAAACAAAGCATTCACTCACATCCTATTTATAACAACCATTTGAGTTTTTTATTTTATTTTTACATAAGCTTTAAAATATAGCAGGTGACAACTCACGCTCAGTTGGTCGTGACATAAGAGGGACATAGGAGGCTTTTTTCTTCGTGGTTCCTCGACTAGGCGGCAAGCTTTGATCTAAACAAGAACTGTTATCAGTACAGTAGATCATAGAAAACAAGAGTAATCAATGTGATTGGAAAGCGATCAGCTAACGTGTTTGCTGCACCATGTAAAAGAGGCACACAATTAAGAAGGGCTTCATGAAAGACTGCAGCTTGAAGCTGGAAAGTTTGGCATTCATTAACCAAGTGTATACGAAGCGCTTCTCCTGCATCTACGTATTCAATAAATAAATAAAATTCCAGTCATCAAACTTCTAAGTAAAATACTCAAATAGGCAAGCAAAGAAGAAAATGGAAATAGGATGCAGCCAAAAATGAGTTTGATAAACTCACTCCTATAATTTTTAGAATTTGGTTTTGGACCAAAGTCTACCCTAAAGCTAGCTCAAGGGTGATGAACTGATGATTATTCTAACCATTTATTAGGGTTTCTTTAGCCATATCTCTAGTTAAATTTAGGACCTTAACACACTCCCCTCATGCCTAAGGCTAGATATCTTTTTTTCCCAAAAAAGAAAAAAATATGCGGGTGATCCACTTTAAGTGGCCCATGCTAGAAATATAATATAAAAACTATTCATGTGTCTTCACCCAGTCATGAACCAGCTATCAATAGCTTTGCGTGAAGACACATGAATCGTTTTATATTATATTTCTAATATGCACGCATGAGCACATTGGGCTTGAAGCGTTTACAATGTACAAGTCCACCTACCCCGTGCTGAAATTCAACTTTTTTAATTAGAAGAGTGGGGGCAACAAAGATTGAACTCTAGACCGCTTGGTCGTAGAGGTTCTAATATCATGTAATTATCTCAAAAGCTTAATCTATTGAGTGAAGCGATTGCGAATAAATTTATACTATATTTCTAACACTAACTAATAATGTTTTCCCACAAGAGAATCCAACTATACAATCAATCACCATCACGTATTTTAAAGTCTTACAAATTAGAAATACCTGATGAACACATAAACTTAATATCTTCAAATTCGCAGGACTGAAGAACCAATGGAACTTCTGAAGACATAATGTACTGGGGTTTCCTTGGGGTCTTATTAGTATCTAGGAGCATATCAATCACCTAGGAATTTAAGCATCAAACATATTAGCTCAAACTGAAGAATAAAAAATCCATATGCAAATTGAATTGTCCTAGAATTTATTATACAATGTGCTGCTAATATAAAAAAGCTCATAAAAAAATAACAGACAATTCCTCTTAAGCAAAAAGGAGAATGTGACACCCTCATAAAAAAGAAGGCAACACAATTCCTCTACAAAAAAAAATTAAGAAGTCTGTCCCTAGGGTGTCTAAGGTGTACCCTGACTGTGGGATTTGGTAACAATGACAGAGGAATGCAAGATGGAAATACTTTCAACAGAAAAGATCTCTCCCTATGGTTGTTCATACAATATTAAGCTATTAACATTTTTGACATCTGATTGCAGCCATTTAAGAAAAGTAATAATCTCAATAGTGACGGAATTGTAATCGAGCCATTGTATGTTGCAGCAGAGACAGAATACAGCCATTTGGCAAGTGTTACCTCTATTAGGCCCACAAAAATCCTTTTGTTCAATCTAAATAATCTTAACACCAGACCCTTTCTTAATAAATTTGGTTTCAGGAAGTAAACTTGGCAAACATGTCATATAGATGCAAGTTATGTCGACCAATTTAGTTCAGAACACCAATTCTGTTGTACACTCTTAAAGCCTAAAGGACTAACAAGGCAACAAGTAAACAAATTTTCAAAATAATTTATATATGAGGGTGTTAGGTACCAACATTTGGAGATTCAAGACCTTTCCCAACCAAGAAGAGCACAGCAACCATGCAGCGAACCTGATGCCACAGAAAAGCGCTACCTCTGATTTTAATCACCCAAAGTTGATTACCACCATACCTGCAGGTCAATGGGAAAGCATGCTCAGACTTCAAGCCCAAAAACTTGAAAATGACAAATCAGAGTTTTTATCAGGCAGATACAATTAGTTTTTATCAAACAACGCCAATCACAGCTCTGCATTCTGAAATGAAACAAGTAATAAGGATTTCGTTTTTGGAATACATTAGGTGAAAAAAAAAATTACTAGTCTCATATTGCTCTCTTGACACTCAAACATAAACAATATATTCATTCAAAGTCCTAACGAATTGAGTGCATGTTTTGAAATTCATCTACAATCAGTGGGAGAATAGTACATGATATGTAATTTTTTCTGAAAAGCTCGTCAGTGCGATAATGGTGCACATTAGTAACTCCTATTTACATAAATTTTCAGGTGTTGATTTCCAAAATAAAATTTCAACAGCAAACATGAACACAAACTCTCTCATAAGGGTAAGAAAAACTGTCTACCAATCTTAACCTCACATCTGTAGGAAAAATCTCAAACATCGTGATGCGTCGCCTGTAGTTGTGCACATTTGTAGCATCCATTTTGCAGAAGTTTCTAAAGTCATGTTCTCCTATAAGTTTTATTCCAGCACTTTCCATGGCCTGATGTGACATAAACCAACGAGAAGTCTTTACAATTCATATGTCTCTCAAATCTTTAACATGATTGGAAACAGAGAAGAGAAAAAGAAAGACAAAGCAAGGTTAATTTTTTTTTTTTTTACAGAAAATGGTTTTCCTACCGGAATATTCAAACCCTCTTTCCAAAAGAAATATTTATACTCCCTGCTTAAACAGCTGAACCTGTACTGACAAAGCAAATAAGCAACATGATAATAAAATAGAATAATTTAAGATATCAAGATTCATTAATTAGTTTTATTTATTTAATGTATTACAAGATCTTTGGAATATGAAGGTTAATGTTATAAAGACAACAATTCAGCTTGCATCATTACCCTACCTAAAAATTCAATGAACCATTTAATTTGACCCTTCACCGGGAAAAAGTATGGTTAGCTTACTATATCAAAGCTGTTGAGACAAATGAAATCGTTATCTAGTAGAAATGTACAATTAGTGATTCCAATGATCCAGTCTAAAGCAGTCTTCTCTGTTTCATAATGCACTTGCCCATGAAAGGAAAAGCTATAATGGATAAGCATCCTATGCATTTCAACGTCAATTTAAGTTTTCAAAACAACTATCTTACCAACAAGCTGAAAATTCAAACTCCACTCATACATATATGTAAATGTAAAATTGAGAAGACCTTCTGTTGTCACTATACTGGTTTATATATTCACCATGAACTGGAATAACACGAGCCAAAGTTGGCTACCCTTATTGTTAGAATACACCTTATATCGTGATCCCCCGAGCAAACCAGATCAGTCTTTACTTTTTACATATTTGAGTGCTCACACGAGGGATCCATTGCAGCCAAAAGTATTTTGTAAGATAACTACACCCATTTCCAGTGTTGCACCATTGCTTACCTCCTATGGTGCAGGATACCACGAATGTAGTTGTTCCCTTCTATATGGTTTCTCACTGCTATCACTCTTCTATAAAATTTGATCATCATATCTGAAAGTAGAGTTGTAAAGAATGCTTACAAACCTTGCATGGAAATCAACAGGAGCAGGACACCAGCCCAGAATTCGAATGTCATTCGGAAGGACTCGATTTAGCACCCTCACATAATCAATTTCCCCTTCTACAAAAAAGTTGGTATTATAGAAAAAAGGAAATAAATATGTATAGTTCTCCACACAGATGTAAATAATACAAACAAACAGTCAAAACCAATGCTTTGATGATCATAAAATGGCAAGAAATAATAACCATTAATTTTTTTTATTTAAATTTATAATTGGCAAAAATTGACACGTCATCTTTTTTGCGTCAGTAATATACAACTCAATGGTCAGGAATTTGACAAAGTCCACATAACCTACTTAGGCAACCATATTAACTCATTGCATTGACTTAATGAAACTGTTACATAAGTGGGAAAACACGGAAACCAACGCAGGCATCTTACAAGAAAAAACCATATACACATGTGTGTGGGTGGGGGGGGGGGGTGCGAGACAAGAAAGCAACAAAGAAAAAGCTCAATCTCATTCATTTTCAAAGCTTATTCTGCTAACCATGTTGCTCTTCTACAATTTCTCCAGAACTTCCCGTGTTTGCCCCAGATATCTTGAGGTTTGATCTCAGGTAAAGAGCTATCACCTGGTTTAATGTGTTGCAATCATCAGAGCCAATTAAATAACAAATTAACAAATTATATGATTATCCATATATCAATAATAGAATAGTAAAAATCATGATTAGAAATTTGATGCTGATATATAACCTACCCAACTCATACAATTCAGCTTTCCAATTTTTTTTGCCTGCTAACTAATTCCAAACAATATAAATTATTAAGGATTGCATGATAAAGAATCATTATTTTTCAGGTTTATTGTTTGATTTACTTCTTTCTTTTCGCTGTTCTGTCCAGATGAAACTTGAAAGACTTCACCTTAGAAGGAATCGTTTTAGTAGCTTTTGAAAGGGTTTTTTGTAAGTATAATAATCATGGTTTGGGAACTGATAAATTGGAAGAAAAGATACACATCAACTCAGCCCAGAAGAATCAAGGATCCAAACGTTTCAAATAATACAAGTGAACTGAGCCTAGCAGCTATAACAGATTCCAATTCAGGTTTCAAGGAAAATTAAGGTCCCCAGAAATGATGGAAGTGTGAAACCTTGAATGTGATAGAATGCAAGGGAAGAAAGTCAATTGCAGTAAACAAAGCCCCTTTGAAGGATAAATCCGCAATATAAAGGTCTTCCCAAACTGTAAGGAGCCCCAATTTAAGTGTAAATGTATTAACTTGTTTACAAATTCTCCTTCCAGTCCCCAAAAGTACCTCACCTCACAATTGGTAATGGGAGCATCTTAATAGAAAATGGAAAAGATGAAATTTTCATTTTAATCATGTTAGGTATTAGTCATTGACTCGTTGCTAATAGAAAGTATTCTCTTTTATGAGACCCTTGCTCATCAACTTACTTGTCCAACAGAAGAAACCCCTTTGTCTGTTCTACCACATCTTGAATACTGTGACTCCTTCTTATCACCAACCAATAGCCTTATTTTCGCAAGAGCTTTAAAAATTTCAGACTGCAAGAAAAACGATTGATGATAAATAAAACAGAGACATTCGTATATAACATTCGCCATAATTTTACAAGACTATCTAACAGTTGACAACCAGACTACTTCGTCCAGCACAAATAATAATTTCAGATGAATATGGAAATTTCTGCTTCATGGCGCTCATGCCCAATTTAAGCAGATTTTGAGAATTACTGGCTTGTGTGCCTTTGAAGAAAACAAACCTCAACTGTTGGTTCCATTTGAGCCTCTGAAGCAAAACCATAGAACCTGTATTTATAACCTAGTCAGAAGACCTTAATATTATATACCATGCAGAATTTATATAATTTTTAACTCAGCAAATACCAAGCAAAATAAAGAAGAAAAACAGATAAATGATAGGAAGGTAAAAAGCACAAGATGTTTCTGATTAAATTTTAGGAAAAATTGAATGATCATGGGAATTTCAGATTATTAATGATCTATGTAACATCACCTCCAAAGCAAGCTCCAAAATTATATAAATACTTATTAAAATAGAAATCTATAATTGAGAGATTGTAGTATGATCTTGAGATATACTATCATATGTTTTTTGGGTGCATTAGAAAAATAATTAATATGAAATGTAAAATCTGTCTTTTCAGTATAGTTTAACACCTCAGAAGAAATTGCAAAGACAGAAAACAGCAAAAATAGCTTTTTTCTACTAGGAAATGAAATATATAGGCAGGGGAGAGAAGCTTGAACTCTTGACCACAGGATAACTCAGAAGATATGAAGCAAATTATTAAGATAGATAATAAAGACTCATAATAGGGACAGCATATACCTTTTTCCAAAGTACATGACTTTTAAAGCTACATATCTCTTGCTATGGTGACTCATAAACCTTGTATTATAGCCTGTATCACGATGCAGAAGCTAATTTAAATATGCGAACCTACAAAGCTAAACCGAAATCTCTCGTGATATTAAAAATAAAATAATGTTCCTTTGTCTTTTCAATTTCATTAGAAGCTATAGAATGTGAAAAAGTGGAAACCAGAGTACACAGAAACGAATTCCTATAAAAAGTTGATGGAGCAGAAAAACATAAACAAAGTAAGCATAAAATGAAGAAAGTAATCTATCAAACATTCAAACTCAACAGAGTTTCTAATAAGAACACAAAGTGAAGCTTATAGTTTCAATTTTATTCTGAAAGAAAAATAGTATTTTCATTGTAACATCCACCACATAGGTGCCACTACTGGTCCCTTAAAGAACATATTGAGAAAAAAAAACCTGTCATTTTCTCTATCTTCTCTTCTGATTTTCGGTTGCCTTTTATCGATCCCGTGTTTTTCTCACCAGAAACATGTAACTTTTTCTCCATCTGCATCACAGTGTTATACAAATTTCTTTGAAGAATGCAGATGAAACCCATTTCTCCTTTTTTTAATTTGTTATAAAACTATTGAAACATAGAGCTAAAAATGCTAAGAACTGTGAAAAATGGTAACCTCATGAATGTGAGAATCAGCAAGTTGAGATAATAGCTTTGCATTCTCAGCTTCTAATTCCTGATTGTATGAATGAAAAATCACAAACCAATAAGAAAAAACCAAACAAGAAGATAATCTTGCCATGATTATAAATTGAAATGAATTTGTAGTTTTTCAAAGCTTCCTCATCAAACTTGCCTACAATCAATCAAATACGTATCTCAACAGAGAACACTGTAACTAAGCTAGTGAGTGAAACAGGAATTGGAGTAGACGGTGAAAGAAACTACCTTGACCCTAGCTTGCAAGGTGGCTATGTGGTCGACATCGCTCAGTTGCGTCGCCATGCTCAACACAGAGTCACACTCAGCACCTTCTCCACACTGTTGTTTGATTTGGCGGTGTATTTGCGGCGGGTTTAATTGCAATGGTTTTTCATTTTTCAGAGCAAAAATCAACCCTATATATACCAGTAAGCAAATAAATTTTAAATAAATTATATTTTTAATATGAAATTCCTTTTTCTTTAATTTCTTTTAATTTTGGAACACTCTGTATTTTTTACACTTGTTGACCCCTCCTTTATATTACTCAAATACTTAACCATTATTCCCATTCACAAAAAAATATTTACAACTATTAACAACTCTGTGTACACTTGCGAGCAGATCCAAATTCATTTGAACCTCGTTTGAAATAGTTTATTTGAGCAAGCGCTTATGATGAAAGTGTTTTGAAGAACTTATGTAAAACTTTTAACTTATCTATAAGTTTGTGTTGAACATATTTTCATAAGTCGTTTATTAGATTATAAATAAGAGATTACAATTATTTAATTAAGACCCAAACGTGAATATGTTTGGGAAACTCCGCTTTTCTTTTCACGCTGTGGCATTCCAAGATGAATATTAGCATTTTGGGTGGCTTTTCCTTGAATGCAATGAGATGTCTACACTCTACACAAACCATGTGATGATTCGTCTAATTTGTTCATTGAATTTTTGTTCCTTCAAACAATTAGGAGCTATTCTCTCTTAATGCTCACACAAGTGCTGGCTTCATCCACAGATGCTAAGACATTTTTCCCTTTGCTTAGTGGATTTCATTTGTTGCTGAACTGAAGGATAAGCATAATGGATTTTAGAAGCAACTGTTTATACGGCATAATTCTTGCATCAAGTTCTGCTCTTGCAGTAACTTCATCTCGTAAGTGAATGTTAAGAAAAAGGAAACTGAAATATCATATTAACATCTTGAAGCCATTGAAACAATTTAGAATAAGGCTGAGAACTTTGTGCTGCTAGGTTACTTAAAACTGTATCTCAGTTTTGAGATTCCTCTGCACCATATGCAAGAACATCCTCTCACAGGTTACAACATACAATTCAACAAACATCACATCATCTATTTTCATTTATATGGGCCATCATTTTGCTACAACTTCACTATTGCATTCATTTTGTTTTAAGATTTTCAAAACACCAACTTGAAGTAAGAGGCACTGATGCATTAAGATATTCTCTTCAATGTTTCCCATCACAAGAAACTTGTGTTGCCCTTTCTGCAACATAAGTTTCAGAATATGATGACAGGAAACTCTTCATTTGTTTCAAATTAAATAACAATCACCATCACTAAATTAACCCCATGGGCGAATATGATGGCGGGAAACTCTTCATTTGTTTGGAAGAAGCATGACTGAGCACTTCTTAACAAATCAAGTTCAAATTGCTCCCCAGTTAATAGCTTCTACGCTTGTTGTGATCATAATGATGTATGTAATCCCAGCTAGAATATAAGATTCCACATTAATACAAGCTGCAGACTAATATACAATTCTTACTTACTTTGGAGCATAAAACACAATGAAAAAAGAGAAATAGTATACAATTAAAGATAAACAGGGTGTACTCGCTGAGCAAGAGCATATACTCTATAGGTAACATAATCATCATTGTTGAAGACACCTACACTATTGATTAATCCTATAACATTGAAGATTATACAATGCATAAACAAAAATGTCACCTTAAAAAACGAGACCAAGGCATCAACCCAGTTCAATCACAGACCAAAGTTTTTTAGAAAACCCTTGGTCCTCTTCCTCATGCGGGTGAAAACAATAACTACACAAGCTACTATCCACGGAGAGAAGTTCACACCAGAAACGTTGAAATTCTTGATCCACTCCGGGATATCCTTCCAAACTAGCATGATCATAATTGTTATTAGTAACACCCCAACCAAGATCCTGGTCACCGGTTTGAGTAGTGAGTCCTGCAAAAGGAAAGTTTTTAGCAAATAAAAATAGAGTACACCCTCAAAGTCATTTAATATCAAACTGAACACACTGAAGCATGTTCAGTTTCAAATTTGCAACTTGCAAGTGCTTAAATTGATTCTCCACAATCAGAATCAATTTATTTTAGGAGTTTGAATGTTTTCTTTTACAATTGATTCTAGCTCCAAAATCAATTTTGGGATTAAGCTACAAATTCTAGCTTCTGCAACGGACATAATCAAATGTAGAACTTCACAATATCACCCTACAAAAATCACTTTTTGCATAAATGAATCAAAACATAAGTCACTTCAATTTCAACTATAACGTTTAGCACAATCAATTTTACCAAATCCAATTCTATTCAACATCAATTATGATAATGTTGATGCGAGCGAACATGCACTTAGGCCCCATTTGGGAGAGGCTATTTAAGCTTATCTGATAGCATAAGCGCATGTGTAAGTATTTGGGAGAGCTTATGCAAACAGCTCGGGGGTCATAAGCTGTTTTGAGCTTATTTTCATAAGTAAGATGGCTTATAAAAAAAAGTTTATGCTTATATATAGCTTATTTTCAATTTATTTCAATAAATTTTTTAAAATAACTCGCGTAAGCGTTTATGGTCTCTTATGACCATAAGTGCTGTTTTCCCAAACGGGGCTTAATGTTCTAAACATTTTCATCACCAATCAAACATTACCATAAGATACACAAGGTTTCAAATTGCAGTTCACAGCCACAATTGCAGCCCCAGTGTAACGGGAGAGAAGAGAGGAGAAAGGAGTACTGACCTTGGGTTCAGCGTCGATGTAAAGAACGGCACCGTGGCGGTAAGGAAGAACGGAGGTTCCATCTTTAGGGTTGAAGCGGATGGGGGCGGCGCGGCCAGATTGGGGGTTGAAAGCGAAGATGGATTTGAGAAAGTGGTGGTGGAGGATGTCACGGACTTCCAAGCGGTCACGTTCCGACCCGCCCAGTTGAGATTTGAACACCGCAATGGGTCCTCGACCTTGCCGGAACAGGTGGATCTCCACCTCCTTCGTTTCTTCTCCGGCGAGTAACGCCGCTGTCTCTTCTTCCTCCAGCTCCAACGTTTTCTTCTTCTTCGGTCTCAAATCTCAATCAATATTCTTCTCCTTTGTTGTCAAGTAATCGCTAGTTTCACACTCAATCCTTCGTGTCCATAATGCTTTGTTTGTTTGGTTTATAGGAGAAAGAGGGAAGACAGAATATGAGTAGAAAGAAGAGGTGAGGAAAAAATTTTGTTGTTTGGTAGTATTATATAAATAAATAAATGAGAAAGAGAAGAAAAAATATGACGTGGATTTTCTCTTTGTTTGTTTGGTTGAATAGAGAATTGAGAGATTACATTGTTTTTTTTAAATAACATTTTTATCTAAAGTATTTAAATATTTGTAAGTAAATAATAGAATAATAGGCTCAAAGGGTATTGTCAAACTTATTATAGTAGTAAAAAGTGGTTGTTTGAACCCGTAGATTGAGAGTTCTCTTCTTGATATCGAATGACGATGTCAAAGTATACCTTGCTTCCACCACTAAAACAATTGCAAGCAAATTGTTTCAAAACAAACCCTCTGAAACCAAGTTTTGCCGCAAAGGTCAAAGACCAACATAATGGCATCGATTTCACCAATAACAGAGAAAGGCTAGGAACTATAAAAAGATGTGTCAGCCGCCATTATTACACCATGATCGATATGCGCCACCATGCCCAACTTTACAACATTTATCAGCCCTCCATAACGCGTCGACATTAACCTTTATCGTGCCAGCTCGTGGTTGTCGCCAAACCGCAGATGTAATTGAACTTGATATGTTCACGGGCGGTAGTTCTGATCCAGGGGACAATGCCACCAGCCTGAGAGAGAGCTCTCTCACAGTTGAACACCTTCTACTAATGGACAACATAATTTCGTGCTTCCCAAATGATGTAGAACATAGCATGGACCTAGAAATCACACCGTGAATACCCTCCTGACGTACTCTTGTCCAAAATTCACAATCGAGTGAAACTCCACCACGTGGAGGAACAACAACAATGCGAAAACAGACAGAGCAAATACTTGATGGCTCCTCCACACAAAGCGCAATGTCAATTCAAGTCCAAGTGAATCACAAAAAACTTTGCTTAGGCTAGTGGGTACTCCGAGAGATCTCGCCACAAAACTTCTTTGCAACAAGGCAACTCGGGACTTGCCCAAAACTACTTCCAAAGCTTGGGCACCAACGTGGGAGAGGACAAGGTTGTGGTCTCACCTGTCTTAAAAAACTCACGATGCTAAAAGTATCTTCTTTAGATAAATGCTAGCAACATTTTCTTTTGGATATTTTTTCAAACACTTTCTATGTTGGTTAAAATACACGTGAGTCCTACCACTTTGAAAATGAGACTCACTAATTTAGTGAGATCACATGAATTTGAACCAATCATAGAGATAGTGTTTGAGAGAGTGTACAAAAGAGAGTGTTGTTTTCATAAGAATTATCATGTCAAATCTAAAACATATTTAATGTTCGATTCTAAATACCGTGAAATATGATTTGGTGGGAAAAGTGTACTCATGAGAATCTAAACTCATGCATGCTACCAATAATACTACTAGCATGTACTATTATTAAGTGCTACTAGCATGCCAGATCACAATATTGAATTATCTACTCATGTTTTACCAAACAAGGATGGGTGAAGTTGATTGAATATTTCGCACGTTGTACACATCATCCATACCAAAAATGCAGACAGCGATCGGAAATGGCGTCCCTTTTCCCTTTCTGTGCTGGAAGCTGACCCCCAAACCAATAACCCAATAAACAACACCAAAACGAGCTTCAAATCACCGATTGCATCCCCACCCAGTACCCACCGTAACCAGCCATGTCAACGCGCCGGCGAACCTTGCTCAAGGTCATTGTCCTCGGCGATAGCGGGTAAGTCTTAGCATTTCCCTGCAACTCTGCTTTTGGTAACGCAATTGAATTCACTCACCCCTTTTTCGTTCATTGCCATTGTCAGGGTGGGAAAGACCTCGTTGATGAATCAGTATCCTTATTCCTCACACGCCGGTTCGGTGGCAGTTTGGTAATTTTATGCGTAATCGTTTCTGGGTTTCTGCTAATTTACTCCATCTTTGATACCCTTGTCCTAAAGTTTTGATTTTGATCACGTTTGGCTTAATTTTCTAGTTTACTTTTGGGTTCCTTAATAAACTTTCTCATGTTTGACTATTGTAAATGAACAACTTTTTGACTTTTCTAGGTTAAATCAGTTTGACCAGCGTGAAGCTCAAATGTATTAGACAAAAAAATATTGGCTTTGGATTTAGAGGTAGTTTAGATAAACTCTTCAATAAGCATTTATAGGGAAAGTAATGTTTTAAATTGCGGTTGCGATTCTGGCATTGTGGAAGATTGCAGATAAATGCGACTAATGCGTAGGTAATTGCAATCATGGCCTCATGGGAGGCCTCCAAAAGTTGCGGACCGTGAATTAAAACCTTAGGAAAAGTTGAAATGAAATTCCAATAATATGGTTGAAATCAGCTTCTGTACCTTAACTTAGAACTCCGAAGCTCCCTTGTCTTACCTTGCTACAAATATGTATATAAACTTGGGACTTTTCTTAAGTTAGAAATTGAATTTTTAAGAAGCTCTTATAAACTAGAAGGCAATCCAAATTGGCCTTAATAAGGGTGCTGTAAGGCCTTAGTTCAATTAAGGCTTCTGAGAAGTTGATGAGTTTTGCGTTTGAGGTCAATTTAATGATACTTCTATGGTTATTCCTTTCATGGAATTTAGCCTCTGTGGACCGTTAACTAAATTGTATAGATATGTGCACAAGAGGTTTAGTCAGCAATATAAGGCTACAATTGGTGCGGATTTTGTCACTAAAGAACTCCAGATTGACGACAGACTCGTCACTCTACAAGTGGGTTTCCCATTTCAATGGTATTTCAGTATTTATTTGTTTTTTTGTTTTAGGATTATTTTGAGACTTGTGTGTATTTGAATGTTTTGTATGTCTGATTGGTAGATATGGGACACTGCTGGGCAAGAGAGATTCCAAAGTCTTGGAGTTTCATTTTATAGAGGGGCAGATTGCTGTGTTCTAGTTTATGATGTGAATGTGATGAGGTCATTCGATACCCTTGACACCTGGCATGAGGAGTTTCTCAAACAGGTTATTCCTGTCCTTTTCTAGATGCTACTTTTATTGCATGTGTGCTTTGAATTATAGTTTGCATATTTGGTTCTGTATGTGATTTTTTCTTGATATTTTATAGCCTATGGTTATGAAGATACACTTCCAGTTTAGTTTGCTCATTATGCCCTGGATCTCATAATCGTTTTGTATTTTGTTCTAATTCTAACATAAAAGTCAGAATCTTGGCATCAGCAAATGAAAACAAATTTAGACTCTTCTTTCAACTTTTTGCAGCCTTAATTCACCTTACAATTTATTGGATTTGTCCCTCTTATATATGACCTACAACCATTGTACCTTGCTAGATAAGCTTTCTCTGAAGTTTTATATTTTCATTGTGACGCAGGCAAACCCTCCTGATACGAGGACATTTCCATTTATATTGCTTGGAAACAAGATTGATATTGATGGTGGGAATAGTCGAGTGGTAGGAAGATTTTATCACACTTCTAAGCTTCCTTATTTTATTTGAAAATGTCTAAACTATCTTATGTGCAGGTCTCTGAGAAGAAAGCAAATGACTGGTGTGTTTCAAAAGGGAATATCCCCTACTTCGAGACATCTGCAAAAGAGGATTACAACGTTGATGCTGCATTTCTCTCTATTGCCAAGACTGCTCTAGCCACCGATCGTGAACAGGACATGTAAGTTGTCATGCACATTTACATTATCATATATGGTAATCAATAATTCAAGTAAGACGAAGAACTAGGACTATTATTATGAACTTATTAAGTTACAATCATGTTGGGCTATATTTATGACTGGATCAATCTATTTTGTTTATTTCTAACCAGAGCAATGCTACTTAGTGAATATCTCTGTCCAGCTCTATAGCTGGATAGAGACACTCAAACTGGTAAAAACTAACTTCACTCTCCTCACTCCCTGTAAAATATCTTGGTTTTTCTAGAATACTCTTCCAAACCATAGGTCTAGAATAGTACTGTGCCTGGTTTAAACTTAATATACAGCGAACATGCTACAGGGAACTTAATAGAGGGTGGTTCCCTGTTGTGCATCGCATGTCACATGTAGCTGTTCTTTTCCCAAGGTTTTAACTTAATGTAAAATGTCTTTTTATTCTATCTTAAATTTTATGCAAAATAATAAATACTTGGGAGGATAACCTTTTGTTGAAAACCTCCTTAATCAGCTGCTATAGATGATACATATGAAAGAAATTGATCTCTTTATGACCTCCATCTTATGGAATCGCTAGCTGTATATGCGATAAAGAAATTCCTAAACCTCCACCCATCTACGGAATATTGGTGGTTTGTACAAGTCATTGCTTGCCACTCATATCAAATATGAGATAATCTCAAGCCATTGACATGTTAATTAAAAATTCAAAAATCATAGCTAACTATTTTTGTGAACAAAAGAAAAAGCTAAGTCTCATTCATTTTCTTAGAAAGCAATATAAGCATATATGTCCATCAAGGGCAAGAAATTATCTGACTAGGACTTGATTAGCCATATGGAAAACCCATAGCGTCACAGAATATTTCCATTAAAATCCATCCTCTTTTAGAATCTTCGCAACTTGTTCTTCCATGTTGTCAACTGGTTTTTTAAGCTTCTACAATTGTATGTGGCTTCTGTAATGTCATCATTGCTGTTTTAATATATTGAACTGACTTGAGAAATAAACTGATTTGACTGAATTACTTGTGAGATTATTTCTCAGCACTTTGAATTTTTATTTACCATGATACAAAATTGAATCCCTTAATACCAGGGATTTAAATACAGCCACTAAATCCGTTTCGTAATCTAAATCATATTTACAGTTAATCAAATTGATAGAATGCAGAGAGAGAAATCTTATGAACGAAGATTTAGAAACTGGAATCTGAATTCATCATTCAATCTGAAGTACAAGTAGATAACTTATAGTACGTGTCTGGTCAGTTATTAACAGTAACAGAAGTACAACAGTAATAGCAATCTAACAAAGTTACTAACAGACTTAATACAACTGAGACATAGCTAAGCTTATTCATACAATAACATGAATTAATATATTCAATGTAAGAGCAACATTAAGAAAATAAGGAATACAAACTCCATAAGATGTATGTAATAGATGTCTTTCTCTTGAATTTTTTTCCAGGTTGTAGATTGCTTTGGAAGAAAATTTGCTAAAATTGATAACGTTCTTCTAGCTTTTATACACACAAAATAGGCTAGCTATCTTATATGGAGATATTCTTGATGATGCTCTATTTTCCTCGCGACTAATTAAGTAATCATGTATTACCCTCAATGGACCGATAAATACCATTATTCTATTCAATATGCTTTAGTTGGTTTTATGAATATGTATACTTGCTAAAATTTCCTTTTTTTGAGTTCTCATTTCTTAGTCAATTTGGCCTAATAAAATTTTCAGATTGAGATATTCGCAGATAGCTGCTAATTAACTGACTTCTGAACTCATTTTTTAAAATTCTTCGCAGATATTTTCAAAATATTCCAGAGGCGGTTGCTGAGAGTGAGCAGAGGGGTGGATGTGCATGCTGATATAGAGATACTGAATGATTTTAGCCACTCACCTTAATGCTGTGGTTCAAATTCTTCAAATTCTTTTTGATGATATAGTGTACACTGTTTGCCATGATTGTGTGAGTAAACCATGTACCTTGATGTTGCCATTTTGATAAATTGTGCTATTGTAGTCCTGTTTTTTAGTGAAGGACGAGCTTGAGAATGTTGCACTAAAAGCATGTTGTATTGACCACGAATTATATAGGCTTAAAGTGCTTTTTTTTAATCTTCGATTGTCAAATTGAGATGTGGAATGGAATGTTAATATTCTGTTTTCCTAATGTTGGAGGGAGGGATAGGATCTCAAGTCATCTCTCCATGATTAATCATTGCTGGATATGATTTTGATTTGTATATGGGTTCTATCACCCATTAATAAATTAGGTAGAGAATGTGACATGTAAAGCAGAATGAGAAATGAAAAAGCCAACTTGGACTGGCTAAAAGAATTCAAGAGTTGGATAAGATTGTGCACATCAATGATTCATTTAAAAAGAAAACGAAGTAGAAAACTTTTATTTTGTTTCTTAAAAGGACAATTAGAAAAATCTATTTCATTGTGTTTTTTCTTTCTTTCTTATAAGTGAGACTTTTCATATAAGTGATAGTGGCTTAGAAGGAACTAATTTTTAAGTTTTAAATGACTAATTTTGTTTTTGTTTTGTGGTCCACTCAATAACATGGACGGAACTAAAAACCTTTTGACGGAGTGTGGAATACAAACTCATTGAAAGAGTGGAATTTTATTTATTTTAGAGGAATTAAAAAAAAAAGACTTATGACCTACTCATGTAGATTTTTTTTTGGTTGCAACTCATGTAGAATTTTAAATAGGCTTTTAAACCTTAAAAAAAATCCAACAAATTGCCATGCTAGGTATTATCTTATAATCTTGCTTGCTTGTTTGTTTCTTGTAACTCGTTAGCCTATGAGTTTGCTATCTTCCATATAAGTTTATCATAACATGCTTAGGCTCTAAATTTTTTAACCTACTATGACTATGCCTATTTACAAAATGTCACCTATTTCTACCTCTATATATAATTTCTTTAGAAAATTGTTTCTCAATTTTTAAAATTGTTACAAAATCACTTTTATTCTACTTACTCCCTCAAATCCTAATTTTCTAAGAGCATCTCCAATGGAGTCCTTAATTTGAGATCTTAAAATAAGATCCGAATCTTATTAGATCCCACCATTGGAGCTATCCTACATGACATGAGATCTTAGCAAAAGCTAAGACCCGTGTCTTAGCTCAAGTACTCTCAAATCCGGGATCTTAAATAAAATAATATTTTTTTCTCTCCTTTCAATACCAGAACCAAAGTTAAAAATAGTGAGAGAAATAAATAATATAAATATATTGAGTACCGTGGGTCCAGTCAAAAATAAAATAAGATCTCAACCACTAGAGTGAAATGTGCATTGTGACCTTATGAGTGTCTTAAATCTTATGTGACAGTCTGAGCCCACAAAAAGTGAGTTAAGTCCCAAAATAAAATCCTACCATTGGAGATGCTCTAAGTGAAGTTCTCTTATAAATTGACTTAATTAAATCATTTTAAACATTCTTCAACCAAACTATTAAATTTCACCTAGATCTTTTAAGAACTCTAAATTTTTTTCTTTCAATCCCTAATTAACGGTGCGTTTATTTTAGCTTACACGTAATTTGTATTTTGACATTCAATTTTTTTTTGTATTTTGACTATCCTTTTATTGCAAGCTGCAACGTGGTTCCTTAGCATCCCCATGTTAAGGTTCGAGTTCCAACACGCACGCACCCTTCTTCTTCTTCTTCTTCTTCTTCTTCTTCTTCTCATTTTGTCTCTATAGCATTGGTAGCTATTCATTACTCTGTTTCTGAACAAGTAAGAATGGGGAAGATTCCATTGGCAAGTGGTTTGAGAACTCTCTTCACTGTTCTCGGAGCTCTCATGCTCGCTACTCTTCTCTACACAATCTTCACAGATGGTCTTCCATTCCGCAAAGAGCTTCTCACACCGTAACCTCTCTCTCTCAATCTCTTTCTCTGTTTTCATTTTTCATTGTAAATTCAATACCATGATCATAGAATTTTATACCATTTTCTTTTATTTGATTCAGATGGATGGCAGCAACTTTGGTTGATTTCTACATCAACATTGTACCTTTCAGTGTAAGTCAACTTCTTAACTTCATTATCTTTTCAACATTCTAGATAATAGACTTAGATTGCCTGCACATGTCTCTTAATTAGAAAATTAGAGTTTCTTTTTTATCTGGAATCAGTTCATTCTTGTGTTTTACTTGGTAGATTTCCAAGTATGGGGTAAAAGTAGTTTTGAAAGTGGATTCCAACATGATATGCAAGGATTATGTACAAAGATATTTATTGATGCAAATATACACACATCAGGTTGCACTGTTAATTCTGTTAAAAAAAGGATTATCAGTGATAAGTTTTTGCAAACGTGAGTTCTTGATATTCTAATTTGAAATATACATGGTGCAGGATTGAGTCACTAGACTGGTCTTATGGTGCGGTATCTTGGATTGAGAAATGAAGTTGTCATTTTATGTCTTGTTTTAATTATTCTGTGATTTGGAATTACAATTGTATTACTGCCTCTCTGTGAATGTTAGGCACAGTTTTCTCTTGAAAGGTTGTCAATTATCACTTGTGCTATGCGCCCTTGTAATTTTTTATGGAAATATGTCTAGTTGAGGAGACCTGAATTTCCTTGTTGTGTTTGTGATGTAATCCCTTGCTTTTCTTCTGTAGAACCCACTTGCAATTTTCAAATTTAAAATCATATTTCCTTTAAAAAACTACTGATGCTTAATGGAGCTTTGTCTATCGCATCAGGTCTGGATTGCTTACAAGGAATCAAACTGGATCAGCTCACTTCTGTGGATAATTTTTCTTGTCTGCTTTGGAAGGTATCCTCCTTTGTCATGATTTGGCGTTATCTTAATTGAATAATAGTCTTGGTAATATTGCTTAACCAAGGAAACTAGGAAAGTATTAATATATAGCCCATTTTTAACCTGAGCTATGAGAAGAAACACATTAGCAAGATGGTCTATGCTTCCTTCTGATACTGTTCCAGTTTATATTACCTTGTTCTGCTACTACTGGCACATAAAATAAAATTCCTATCACATGTAATGGTTTCTTATTTTTAGTTTAAATATAGCTCTCGGTGCTGTAAAAATGTGCATGGCACCGTATAAGTGAATATCAGATGTCATGGTTTCTTATTTTTATTTTAAAATATAGCTGTCACAGTGCTATATAAATGTGCATTGCATATTCGAAGTAAATATAGGGATCTGATAATGCCACAAATTTCATCTTTGAAATGAGTTTGTTAATGCATCATATACTTCTTTCTTAGTGGTCTGTATAAGAACAGTTATGATGGTGATTAGTTTGTGTCAGCCACATAGTTGTTATTTTTCATATTTCTTATGTAAATTGGATTCTGTCAAGAGAAGAATCAAATTATTTCCTTTTGTCTCTCTGGTAATAATAGTTCTACTGGATTCAAAGTTCTCCACCCTCCCCCTCCCCCCCCCCCCCCCCTTCTAATTTGTTCCACCTTTGATGAAATCTAGCAGCGATACTCTAATTTTCATATTAATATCAAAACACAGAATATCCCTATATAAAAGCTCTATTAATCATGAGTTTCTTAGTTGTTTATTATTTTGTTTACAATCATTTTAAGGAATCTCAAGAGTGCTAATTTATTTTCACCATTTCTTTTTGGTATTTTTTATTGTTTCAGCATTACCACATCCGCCTATATTGTTCTGCAATTTGTGAAGCTGTCATCTCAAGAATGTTCACAGGATCCCATGTATTATGTTCTGTTGCGGCATCCACATAAGTATGTCTACAGAAATACAACTACAAAGTCAAGTTCTCCCTGCATTTTCCATTATTTTTAGAATTTATTGTTTCTCTCTTCTTGTTAAATGTTAAGGCAGTTGTTCTCCAGTTTCATCCAGCTTATTCTTCTACTTCTCTTGCATTATTTATTATGGAGATTGACCAATTTGCTTGCTTTGTTTCTGAACATATTGATTATCTTCCTTTATTCATCATCAGTTCCAATTGACTCAGAGATGTTGTTTTATGAAGGAATGATGCAGAACCAAAAGGAAAAATTTCTTTTGTTGCGATGCTAAGAATCATTTTCAGCATTTTGGGTGTTGTTATGCTTGGAACTTTGGTTTACACTCTTGTCACTGATGGCTCTCCTTTCCGTACAGAGCTTTTAACTCCGTAAGTGCTCTGTATTTGTTATTGTTATTCTTGATGTCATTATCCTTGTTGTCAAACTTAAAGATGATTGAATCATTCTAATATTAAGCTTGAGTTGCATGAATGACAAGCATTTTCTTCTTGTAGGAAGAATATTCCTCTCCCATGATAGTATTTAACTTCACTTTTCTTGTTTAGTGGGAAAAAGCACATATTCTGATTATCAGTTAATCACTCACATTTGACGTCATGTGCTGTCTTCTATAGAGTTGACTGAATTAATACCAATTGTCTGTTTTTTTAACTGTTTTTTGGGTTTAACTTTGCTTTCATTGTGATGGAGTGACTTCATCATGAACCTTTTGAGGCCTTAGAAAATCATTGTTTGGAAAAACTGAGGACAAATTTTTATGCTGTGCGGATGAATGGTTACAATCTTTGTTTGACTTTGGTTCCCAATATACAACTTTCTTAATTAAATGGTTTTAAAAACTTGCTCCTGTTAAGTGTTTTTTGTCAGAGGCACCAGGAATCTAAACTCTAAAGTGCGGAAAATTAAACACTAGATAGCTAGTTATATTTTGTAAGTAGAGGTTCAAACTGAAATTGTACTTCGAATTGTTATTTATTCACCACAATTAACCAATCTTTCTAAGAATTTTTGGTTCCACAAAATACAAATAGACCTATGCTACCTTATTCTACACTGGAATATCATTACACAATTGGTTGTATATGTGATAGTTTTGCAAGATTTGCTCAAAGCTTTCGGCTGACTTCTCGACAAAAAAAGCTTGCTCCTGTTACAGGCTATGTACCTGTTATTGTTAGTGAACATTTAAAAGTTTATGCATAGAGTGCAGTGTGGAGAACATTGATTTTAAAAGTTGAGATTTATAAGGTGTTTTATTTTCTTCATTTTCCTTAATTGAATATTCACCGAGGCCAAAGCATGTACTTTCTGTATCTCATTCAAGTATATATTTATGACTTTGCATGCTTATGTGAGTATATCTTCTCCAAGATTTCTGCTTGTCATCTTGTCCCTGTCATCTATTTTGAGTTAATGTTATAAGCTCCAAAATGTTGCAGGTGGATGGTTGCAACGCTAGTTGATTTCTACATCAATGTCACAGCTCTAGCAGTATGTCTACATTTTTTCATCTTAGTTGATCTAAATTATACGAAGTCAGTAATTTATTTTGTTAATTTGGACGATTAAGGAGGCACTTGAAATTCTTTTTTTTCGTCCAAAAACAATATATAAGTTAGACTATAACAGTATAAATCAAATCTGCTTTTGGGCTTCCTTCTTCCCTCTGTTATTTTAGAGGAGGGTTTGTTGGTGTCTCCTCTTTCATGAGGATAGCAGTTTATCTTTATTAATATATTCTTTTGTTTTCGAAAAAAAAAAATCAAATCTGCACTTCGGATTGTATTTAGTGGCTATAACTTAAAGATTTAGGTAATAGTAGTATTTCATTGTCAATAGTTGTGAAAGTGATCTATTTTATTGCTGACCACTAAACGATCTGGAGATAATCAAAGTCAAAATAATTATGTCCACAGGAATATGATCAATACTGTATAAGAATGTAAAAGTTTGATTCCAGTACACTTGTTTTTATCTCAATATAACTATCCTAACTATTCAAACAATACCAGGTATGGGTTGCCTACAAAGAATCTAGTTGGATTTGTGCAGTCCTTTGGATAATTCTATTGATATGCTTTGGCAGGTTAGTTCTCACAATATTAAGTTTATTTATTAGTTACTGATTAAACCAGTTATTATGACAGATGTTATGATTTCCAATGAGCAACGTTTTTTCAATTATACTTTGATTTGTATATCAAATTTTGGTAGGTCAATGAGTCACTTTGTCATAAAAATGACAGTTTGCCCTGTTTTACTGCTTTTCTTGAGCATATTCGGGAAAATACAAAAAAAAGACTGATTTTCATTTTGTTTCCTGTTTAGATGTATGCTAGAACTGATTGTTTCTTTGCTTTCATAACCATAAGTAAAGAAATGGTTAATGCCAGTTATAAGTTATAACACATACTAATTTGTGTATCTGGGCTACTTGACTTGTGCTTTGAGTAATATCTTGTTCTAGTTACCCCCGATAAGTAACTTTTTATTACTCAATATCTTCTTTGTCTTGGCAATTGTAAAATCTGATAATTATATAATGAAATGTGAGATAAAATAAACAATTTTCTCAAAAATATTTTCAAGTTGTTAATTATGTGCATATCCTGTTAATTTTTCACCTTATCATAAGGCGCATGCTTCACTAGGTATCAAACTATAAGTTAGTTTACCAACAAGGTGTCGGTCTATGGCAGGCAAGCTAGACACCCGTAAGGGTATGACACAAGTTCAAACCCCGAGAAAGTCACATGTTGCATGTGATTGTCTCGGTTTTGTGAACATGACTAATCTTACCCTAAACGGGGGTGGAGACACCTGTCGAAGACAAAAAAAAAACTATAAGTTAGTTTTAAAGATAGTTTTCTCATTCGACAGTTATTCGTTCACTACTTTCTGTAATATTCTCGCTGCCAGTTTGTGTAAGCATGTATATATATTTATTGCAATAAGAGTAATTATGATGATTTAGTCCATTTATTCAAGATCATTCTCTATACTATAAGTTCTAATAACTCTTAACATCTTGTCTTTGGTGGTTAACGGTAATTTAATTGTTCAAATTTTCAGCATTACTACTTGCGTCTACATTGTCTGCCAGCTGTTGCAGATATCTATTCAAGATCATGCTTACCTTGTTTTAGTGCCTCATGGTGACAGGCAAGTCTAAAGCATTATTTTAGTAAACTGGAGAATCCTTTGATGGTCAAGAAGTTAATTCTCTAAGACTGTTGATTTTATCACTGGTCACTTTACCCTTATATGATTAAACAGATAACGGAAGATGAAGACCATCCAATCCAACCTTTAGTTCTCTCTCTTTATGTTTATAGTTTACTTAGAAACGTTAATACTTATTGTTGGTAGGGCAGAAAACAAATATAAAGGGCTTTCAGGCGAGGCAACATAGCAAAGGTGTTAATGAACAAAAGGCATGTGGTATGTTCTTGCAGATCTCTGAGTGAATTGTGTGTAAGAGCAATGCTAGCAGCCATAGTATAGTCAAAATCAGGATTATGTCTTTAATCGGAAGGGGTTGTTAATTGTAAATCATATAATCGTAAGATTTAACAACAACAACAACAAAAAAGTTTCTGTTGCAAATGTGGTCAGATTGTGCAGTTAAATTTGCAATTCAGCCAGAAAATGATTACAAATGATTAAGGCCCCGTTTGGATAAACAGCTTAATTAAGCGCTTATGGTCATAAGCGCTTATGTCATAAGCGCTTATTCATAAGCTATTTTTAAAAATTTATTGAAATAAATTAAAAATAAGCTGTTTTTCATAAGCTGTCATGAGTAGCTTATGAAAATAAGCTGAAAATAGCTTATGGCAGGTCATAAGCTGTTTGCATAAGCTCTCCCAAACACTGGCATAAGAGCTTATGTTGTCAGATAAGCTCAAATAAGCTCTTCCAAACTGGGCCTAAGTGATTTTAATCGTGATTTTGACTACTATACTAGCAACTAGCAAGTGCAACATGAGATTTATCTGATAAAAGGGTGTGTTATGAACATATTCGTTACATGTAAAGCTTAACATCTGGCCTTTACTTTGATTAATAATTACAGGGACAAGAAAAGTGATAAGATAATCCCTGCACAGATACTGTAACACATGAAGGCAGAAAATTAACTTACCACAGGAGATTGTCTCTGCGAACGATGGTAACAACTAGACAGTGTCGTTCTCCTAGACATAAATTAAACAGTTATTATGTAAATATTTGTTGATTATTCTACTTCGGTGTGTTATGTAAGCTTTGATTATTTCCCTGTATACTGTATTTAATTTCAAAGTTTAAAACGTGATTTAATTATAATTTTTTTGGATTTTTTATGGGAAATTTGTGTTTTCATTGATGTGAAGAAGAAACATTACACAAGTCCATTATGACTAAGCTTTGACATAAAATCCGCCGCCTTATTACCATTCCTACCAATATATGAAAGATGAAAGGAAATAAACAAGCTAGCAAGAGCCTTCCTTGATCAGCTCTTTGGTGTATGAGCTTGCAGCAGATGGGGTGGATTTAAACGCCCAAACCAGAGATTTTTTTTTTGATATTTGAGGTATATTTCATACATTTTGTGATCAGTGTTTAGTGTTAAGTGTGAGTGTTGTTGTGATTTTCCTCATGTAACTAAAAAAAAGTGCGAGTGTTGTGAGAGGTTAGTCATTGCTATCGGTGGTGATATCCTTCTCTGAAGAGCTAAGACAAAGTAGAGACAGACAAACCGAACGCTGAAATGCACCCTTCCTAAGCTAGAAACCTATGACATTCTCTAACTGGAGCCTCCAAAACATGAGAACCAAAAGGGAAATAACGCCCCAAGTGAGCCAAATGGTCTGTAAAAGAGTTGCCATCCTAAGAGTATGTTGAAACTTCATAGCCCCGTGTTCCATATTAAGATGACGAAAGCCATATCACCATAAAGACGAGACAAATTAAACTTCAGGAGAAGAGAGAAGAGGAATGAATGACCTTAAGAGAGTCATTCCCAATTGATTATATTAAGTTATTATTTAATATATTTATTACCAAGAAAATTTGCTATTTTTTTTAAGTGAAATTTTGTTATTGCTTAATGAAAAAGTATAAAAAGTATGATAATGACATAGTGATAAAATTAGAAAATGAGCATATAAATAATTAATCTTATCCAACCCTCTCATCATTTTCTTCATTCTGAGAAAAAAACCATATAGTGGAGTCCCCACACTAATCATTCTCTTTTTCCCTCTACCAAATGTAGGTGGTGAGGCCTCTCCCTCTCTCCCTCTCTCCCTAGTCCCTCCCTCCAAATTCCAACTCTTTCTGGTTTTAAGTATGTGCCTCCAAACAATGCATGAGTTACCACTAAACTCATCTCTTTACCTTTTACTGCAACCTGCAAACAATGCATGAGTTATCACTAAACTCATCTCTTTACCTTTTACTGCAACCTGCAAACAATGCATGAGTTACCACTAAACTCATCTCTTTTCAGTTCTTCTTCTTCTTAATACGCTTCAATGCATCACTCTGCTTCTCAACAACAAGCGAGAATGGCGCCGAAGAAGGTTTCATTAGCATTTGCTTTGAAAACTCTCTTCATTATTCTCGGAGTGGACATGCTTGTTATCCTTCTCTTCACTGTCATTGGAGATGGTCATCCATTCCGCAAAGAAATTTTCACACCGTAACCCCCTCTCTCTCTCATACAATGACCATAGAATTTTACAACTATTTTTTTTAATTTCAGTTTATCTCTTTCTCTCTTCATGTAATGAAGTTGTGATATTTGCCCCTGCTTTTGTTTGATTCAGATGGATGGTAGCAACTTCGGTTGATTTGTACATCAACTTTGTAGCTTTGTGTGTAAGTCAACTACTCTACTTCATTATCTTGTTCAATAGAATTAGGTTGCCACCACATGGCTCTATTTTTTATTTTATTTTTTCAATTAGAAAATCAGAGTTTCTTTTTTTTTTGTGAGGAATCACTTCATTCTTGTGTTTTTGTATGAAGCTGTTGGTACTAGGTTATAGGTAGTAGTTTTTGCGAAGAATTGATTCTGATTGTTAGAAATAAAACCATTCATATGACCCTTACCCAACTTTTGGGATAATTGGTTGCTTGACACTGATTTATGACAAGATTAAAAGTGAATTCCAACGTGCTAAATGGTGATTATGTATAAGGATATATATGGATGCAAATATACAAGCATGAGTTGGCACTTTTAATTTTGTTCAAAAAAATGTACGTACTGAAAGGGGGAGATTAATAGTGATGATAAGTTTTTGCAAACACAAGTTTTTGAGATTCTAGTTTGAGATATACATTGTGCAGGATTGAGTCACTAGTCTGGTCTTGTGCGGAATCTTGGATTGAGAAATGAAGTTGTCATTTCATGTCTTGTTTTAATTGTTTTGTGATTTGGAATTTCAATTGTATTACTACCTCTCTATGAATGTTTAGTGAAGTTTTCTCTTGAAAGGTTATCACTTGTGATATGCTCCCTGGTAATTTATGGGAATATAAGTCTGGTTGAGGAGACCTGAATTTTGTCTGCAGAACCCACTTGCAATTTTCAAATTTAAAATCATATTTCATTTAAAAAAATACTGATGCTTGATGGAGTTTTGTCTAATTGATAATATGTCAGTCAGAATAACTTCCTCAGGTGAAGTTCCATTCCATAAGCTCTGATATATTTGTCTATCACATCAGGTCTGGATTGCTTACAGGGAATCAAACTGGATCAGCTCACTTCTGTGGATAATTTCGGTTGTCTTCCTTGGAGGGTATCCTTCTCTGTCATGATTCGGTGATATCTGAATTGAAATGAGTTTGTATATGCAACATACTTTTTTCTAAGTGGTTTGTATAACAATAGTTATGTTGGTGATTTGTTTGTGGAGTTTGATTATTCTGCACTGTTACACTGATCCAATTGTATTACACCTAAACAGCCTAAACAGTTAAATTCAGAGGTTACACTGACAGGGCATTTATATTAAATCCCTTTGTTTGTATTTGCCACATAGTTGTCATTTTCATATTTCTTACATAAATTGGTTTCTGTTGAGAGAAGAATCAAATTGTTTTCTTTGGTCTCTTTGTTAATTATAGTTCTACTAGATTCAAAGTTTCTCCCCTCTTCCTATTTGTTAGCAGTGATACTCTAATTTTCATATTATTATCAAAGTGCACAATATCCCTATATAAAAGCTCAATTAATCATGAGTTTCTTGGTTGTTTTTTTTATCTTGTTTATGATCATTTTAAGGAATCTCAGAAGTGCTAACTTATTTTCACCATTTCTTTTTGGTATATTTATTTGTTTCAGCATTGCCACATGTGCCTATATTGTTCTGCAATTTATGAAACTGACGTCATCTCAAGCATCTTCTGAGGATCTCATCTATTATGTTCTGTTGCGGACTCCACATAAGTATGTCTACACAAATACAACTACAGAGTCAAGTGCTCTCTACATTTTCCATTATTTTCAAAAGTTATTAACTTTCCTGCTTCTGGTTAAGGCAGTTATTCCCCAGTTTTCATCCACCTTATGCTTCTACTTCTTCTCCTTCATATGTTATTATGGAGATTTATCGATTTGCTTACTTTATTTCTGAACATATTGATTTTCTTCATTTATTCAGTAAGAGGATGGTTAGATTTCTTGAGTTTGATTAACAGTTTGTAGAGTCTTGTCAATATCAAAGAAGCAAAGAAATGATACAAGGTCTTACAACTTGATGTTTTTATTTTTTATTTATTGGTGAAATCTACTGAGCTTTTAGGTGCAACTTGATGTTTTTCTTTTCTGCCCATTGCTAACTTTTATGATGTATATATATATAATTTTTATTCTTGTTGGGTCAACTATTCCTTCGGTGTTGAATTGTTCCATACATGTATATGAAGAAAAGGTTCTGGATGATATTTAGAGAGTCCAATTTCATGATTTAGTTATCTGTATGATTCAATATATAATCTCTTCACTTTCATCAACACTTTTAATTGACTCTGATAAGTCGTTTTATGTAGGAATGATCCAGAACTAAAAGGAAAACTTTTTTTGTTGTGATGCTGAGAATCCTTTTCAGCATTTTGGGTGTTGTCATGCTTGGAACTTTAGTTTACACTCTTGTCACTGCTGGTTCTCCATTCCGTATGGAGATTTTTACTCCGTAAGTGCTTTGTATTTGTTATCGTTATTGTTATTATTGATGTCATTATCCTTGTTGAATTGTCAACATAACGATGATTGAACCCTTCTGATATATGATTGAGTTGTGCATGAATGGAGCATGCATTTCGTCTTGTACGAAGAATATTCCTCTCCCATGATAGTATTTAACTTCGCTTTTCTTGTTCAGTGGGTTAAGGTACATAACCTGATTATCAGTATTTATCACATACTGAGTTGACTGAATTGGTATCCGTTGTGATTGAGTGACTTCTTGGTAAAACTTATCAGGCCTTAGAAAAATTATTATTTGAAAAAGCTGAGGAAAAATTTGTATACTGTGTGGATGAATGGTTACAATGTTCTTTGTTTGACTTTGGTTCCCAATTGTCTTAATTATATGGATTTAAACTATTTAGATTTCATAAGCTTTTACAGTAAATTCTACTTTTTCACAGAAAGTCACAGCCTGGCTTGATCTCTATAAAATCCAAATACAATATTAAGGCATCTAAAACTTGCTTCTGTTCTCCATGCTCTGTACCTGTTATTAAACATTTGAAAGTTCATGCATAGAATGCAGTGTGGAGAACATTGGTTTTAAAAGTTAGATCTCCAAGGTGTTTTATTTTCTTCATTTTCCTAAATTCAATATTCACTGAGGCCAAAGCATGTAATTTATGTATCTCATTGAAGTATATATTTACTACTTTGTGTGAATCTTCTCCAAAGTTTCTGCTTGTCTCCTTGTCCCCTGTCATCTATCTTGAGTGAATGTCATAAGCTCCAAAATGTTTGCAGGTGGATGTCAGCAACATTAATTGACTTCTACGTCAATGTAGTGGCTCTAGCGGTATGTCTAAATCTTTTCATCTTAGCATATCTAAATCATACAAAATCTAAATTTATTGTTAACTTGAAGGATTAAGGTTTAAGTAGGCACTTATAGAATTGTTTTCTTTTTTCCAAAAAGTTAGATGTTAGATACTTCTGGAACAGTATAAATGAAATCTGCACTTAGAGGTGTATTTAGGGGCTATAAATGAAAGATTTAAGGAATAGTAGTGTTTCACTGTCTATTGTTGTGAAAGTGATATATTTTATTGCTGACCACTAAATGATCTTGAGATAATCAATGTCAAAATAATTGAGCACAGAGGGTTATGATAAATACTACAAGAATGTAAAAAATCCATTTCAGTGAACTTAATCTTGTCTCAGGATAACTATCCTAACTATTCAAACAATACCAGGTCTGGGTTACCTACAAAGAACCTAGTTGGATATGTGCAGTCTTTTGGATAATTCTATTGATATGCTTTGGCAGGTTAGTTCTCACAATTTTAAGTTTGTTTATTGGTTACTGATTAAAACAAGTTATTATGGCAGAGGTTATAACCTCCAATGAGTAACTTGTTTGATTTTCAACTATACTTTTGATTTGGAGGTCAAATTTTGGTTGGTCAAGAGAAACTAATGTATTATTTATTTAGTGTCATATAAATGTCACAAGAAATGCTAGCAACACACTCTTTTATATACACTCCTTACACATTTCAACGTGATTGGTCCAAATTTTAAGAAGTCATCACATTTTTTAAGTGAGAGAAATACATTGACTATTTTGTAAATAGACCAATCATAGAGTGTATTTAAAAGAGTGTCGCTAGTACTCCTTGTAATGTCACTGCCATGTATTATTAGTGTTTTCTTTGGGGGGGGGGATATTTGGGATTATAAACAATAGAAATAAAGACTGATTTTCATTTTGTTTGCTGTTTAAATGTATGCTAGAAGCATAGAGCTGATTGCTTCTTTGCTGTTTGTATTTCTGGTCTACTTGACTTGTGCTTTGAGTTATATCATATGATAGTTACCTCCAATAAGTAACTTTTCATTACTCAAGATCTTCTTCGTCTTGGCAATTATCAAATTGGATAAGTCGATAACTGTATGGTAAAATGTGAGATTAAATGAACTCCCAATTATATTTTCAAGATGTTAATTGTGTGCATATATATCCTGTTGATCTTTTACCTTATCATAAGGTACATGTTTTACTAGGTATCAAATTATTAAGTTAGTTTTAAGACAAATTGTTCAGTTGGAAGTTAAGTTATTCCTTCAATAGTTTCTGTTATATTCCTGCTCCCCACTCTGTAAGCATGTAAACACAATCAGACTAATAAGATAATTGAGTCCCTTTTTTCAAAGATTCTGACTCTATACTAATTAACTTCTTGTATTTTGTGGTTAACGGTAATTTACTTGTTCAAACTTTCAGCATTGCTACTTGCACCTACATTGTATGGAAGCTATTGCAGATTCAAGATCCTGCTTACCTTGTCTTAGTGCGTCAAGCCGTCAAGGTGACATGCAAGCCTGAAGCACCTGTTTGTTTTGATTGTTTAACGTATAAATTTGGGTTGAGCTGGAGAATCCTTTTCATAGATGACTGTACCTACTTATTTAATAATAATAATGTAAACGTTGTTATAATCGCTCTCATACTCAAAACAATATTTATTATGAAAATAATAATCTAACAAACTATATACATCAAAATTAAGCAGTTCAAGAAATATTACTTGAAGCTGACTTCATGTAATAATATTTTTAGAAGTTAATGTTTTGAACATATTGTGTACTGTCTTAAAAATTGTCACGCTTGCCAGCTTTCACTTTCAAGCTCTTAAAGAAACAAAGAAAAGAGCAAAAGCGACGTCGAAACACTTGTCAACCAATGAAAACCATTCCAAAGCAATAGTAAAGCATCAACAAATCAAGAAAAAGTACTTTCAAAAAAAAAAAAAACAAATCAAGAAAAAGTCACGTATGTTTTTTCTCCCACGACAAGAAATATGATTTTAAGTATTTTTTTTTTCTATAACATCTTCAAAGCGGGTAACCATGTAAACATGAGACTGATTAATCATCTTGACTTCGCAGTCATGAGACTAATTCTTCATGACACTCTCGGAAATAAAATATGTAGGTCTCTCCTAGTAAATCATTCACAGTATGCATTACCCATAAATCAAATCATTGACTAAATGTATAAGAAATCCAACTAAATATTAATTGTGCTAGATCTTGTTGGTAATTTTTTCGTATTTTGATTAAAAACTTCTTTTGCCTTTAGAATATTTTTTTATTAAAAGAGAGAGACGACTTTTTTACACTACTGGCGTAATAATATTGTAAAATAATTACTAAATTAGTGCATCTTTTGAAAATATTACAAATTTAGTGTAAATGGTCGTTTTATTTTCTAAATAATATTAAAAAATAATTAGCAAAGAGGGGTAGTTTTAGACATGTAGGAGTTGATGTTGATAGGGTCCTTTGAATTTTTGCAAGTTTTTTTGCGAATTTCTAAGAATTCTTGCATGTACGGATTCCTGCGTGTTGCCTAGACTGCTGACAATTGAATTTGCAATATTTTTTTTCGAATTGTTGCCTGCTTGAAACTTACAACTTCCTGATCAAATGAGGCAGTAATGGTCTGCATAATACACAATAAATTCTGGGAATTCTCAAAGGTTTTATATTTAATTCTTCAGTAGGTATAATGAAATGAATGATGCCCTAGTGATACTGATTTAATGATTTATTCAATTGACTTGGAGTTCAGGCGAGAGTTCGTGCATGCAAAAATTCTCTGCAATTCGCAAAAAAAACTTGCGAATCAAGGAACCTCATCCACGTCAGATCCTATATGTCCAAAACTATCCTATTTTGCGAAATATTTTTTCACCCCTTTATACTATATTTTTTTTAACATTATCCAAGAAAAAAACCTAAATACTCAATGTCATATACGATTATTTTGGTACATCGGAAAGATAAATTGCACCCGTCAGAAATCGATTCCTAGACCTCCCCTTACCCAATTTATATGTCTCTGAGCTATCATACGGGGACGTCATGTACGATTTTGGAGGGAGCAAATTTATTTCAAATCCTTACATAAAACTCGCCAACCAAACAACGATTTCACTTTTTTTTATTATAAATATGGTCATTCCAAGATACAACTCCTTATGTCAAAAAAAAAAAAAAGATACAACTCCTTGGTTTAAAAAAAATTCAAATAATTACAAATAAAGAATAATTGTAAAAATGCATCAATAACAATATATAATTGTTAATCTAGTAAACAATTTAAATAAAATAGTAATAGTAATAAAATTTTAATAATAAAAAATTAAATTATTTATAAAAATATTAATATTTAATAATTAATTGAGGATAAATATCAATTTATTACTAATTTGACTTTATTATTACTTTGACTTTATTACTATATATTTTTCACAAAATTAGAAATTATATATTTTATTAATTTAAAAATAATAAATTAATAATTAATTGAGTTTAAATATCAATTTATTACTACTTTGACTTTATTATTACTTTGACTTTATTACTATATAGTTTTCACAAAATTAGCAATTATATATTTTATTAATTTAAATATAGTAAATTAATAAAACATATTCTAAATTATTATATTTATTTTATTAATGTTTTAAATATATAGGCTTATTTGATTAAAGGAAAAAATTAATTCATATTTAAAATCACATATTTTTACTAATTTTCTGTTATATATTTCTCAATTTATTATTAAATCAATAATATTAATTATTAGTTATTATAAATTTTCTATTATTATTTTATTTAACATTTATTTTAATAAATTAACAATTATATATTTATTGATGTATTTTTACGCACATTCTTTATTTGTATCTTGGAATGACGACATTTTTAATAAAAAAGTGGTTGTTGTCATTGGTGATTTTTATGTAAAGATTTAAAATAATATTTCTACCACCAAAATAGTAAACAAACTGACGATTTACACTAAATTTGTATAATTTTCAAAAAGTCCACTAATTTGGTAATTATCTTACAATTTTACAGGCTAATAGTCAAATTAGTCCCTAAGTTTGTAACAGGGTTTAATTTTAGTCTCTTTGAGAAAAATGATGTTTAGTGGCGGTTTTTAAAAACCGCCAGTAAATTAAAAAATGACCGCCACTATACGTTATTTTTTTCATAGGAACTAAAATCAAACTCGATTATAAATTGAGGGACTAACTTGACCATTAATCTATTTTACACTAGTGTAAAAAAACCGAGAGAAACTCAAACAATAAAAGAAACTAGGCCACTACACTGCGAAAGAAAGCCGTAAAAAATCACTAAATAAGAAGTTTATACTTGTAGTTTCTCCAACCAATGCATATCAATAGGAAACTCATGAGCCTCATTAGCCAAATAATCGGCAACCTGATTAGTTTCATGATATACTTGAACGGATTGCATAATTAGATTCAACCACAATATTACTAAAATCTAAGCTCCAAGCTACCTCTTGTGCTAATAAAATACCCCACAACTAGGGGTGGAAATAGGTCGAGCCGAGCCAAACTTTGCGTGGTCTAGGCCTGAACTGCATTCTCTTTTCGTGGCCCAAGCCTGGCCTGTGGCCTATCAATAGGCCAAATTTTATGGCTTGGCCTGACCTTTTTTAAGGTCTGGCCTGACCTACAAGCCTTCTTAAAAGCCTATTTAACAGACAATTTTATCAAAAGAAGGTCATTAGGCTGACGGGCTAATAAACCTTTTATATATCATTGCACTTTCTTTTCAAATAAAAAAACCTGTATCATTGCATTTCATAAACTAAACCTATATCTTTGCAGGAGATGTGGACTTAGCAGCGGCAGATCGGCAGTGGCGGCTGGCTGCAGCCTCCGTCCTGTGTAGCAGAGGAGGTGCTATGTTGAATATGTCTGGAACATTTCTAATCTAGGTTAGGGTAGGGACTTAGGGTTTTCTTTTATACTAAAGTACACATCAGTTTTAAAAAATATATATATATATAATTAAATTATATTTATTTATATTATTAATAAAAATAATATATAAGTAGGCCGACATATCAGGCTAAATAGGCTTTTAAAATTGTTTGAGTCTGACCTTTTTAGTTAAACAAGCCTTTTAAAAAGCCTAAGTTTGACATTTTTAATAAACGAGCCAGGCCGGGCCGAGCCTCAGACGAGCTGAGCCATGGGCCCCTGACGAGCCGCTTGGCCTATTTCCACCCCTACCCACAACCTACCATTAGGACATTTGTTTCTCTACATAATCCAACCCATCCAACATCATGTGCTAGCTATGCAATTACTGACTTAGGTCGTAGGAGGTTCGATTGATTCATACTTACAGAGAAGAGAATGTTTGCGCGGATTATTTGACCAAAACTGGAGCTTGTCGACATGCAGTCTATGGACTTCCTTCTTGTTCATGACCCCTTCGAGCTTGAGCCTTTGCCTTTAGCACATGCTTAGGAAATAATTTTGCTCGAGTGGTTGCCTCGGGTGGTTTTCCTTTCTTTCTTTGTTGTTTCTTTTTCTTTTTTAGCTTGTACAAAAAAATAAAGAGTTTGATGACTCACAAAATACATTAAAGTGTATGAGAAAAATTTCATAAAGTTAGCCCTATCATAATATCAATGTTTCCGACTCCACCATAATAACTTCCCGTAAAAAAATATGTTGATCACATACAAAATATACAATTAGGTAGGGTCATGAAAAAAGTTTGATTTAGAAATGTTTAGTTAAAATAATTAAAAAACATGCATTACCGCTATAAATATTTTTTACACTGACATCCAATGATTATTCGTCACGTGTGAAAGTAAGTTTAAATTCAACATAAAAAATCATGCAACTATTTCTAATAAGGAACTAGACATTACATGAAATGATTGAATTACATTAACGTCACATCAAAACTTGACTCATGATACCTATTTGGGATTTGGGAAGGCTTTTTTGGTAGCAGGAGATCAAGCCAATTCTTCAAATTTGATTTGAGGGTCATGGACTGGATGAAGGAGAGCTTGAGAAACTCCATTTTTCTGAGGCGCAATCCTCAGTGGCCTAAGTTGTTCGTTGTGTTGGTGTGGTTGATTTGGGAAATGAGAAATGATTGCATCTTCCAATTGCTAATCATCGATGCAAATCGTATCATTGGTTATGCTAATTCAGTAAGAGTGCGTGAATTTGAGGCGGCAAATGCTGTTGTCGCTAGAACATGCTCATTAATTAGTCAGATTACTACTCGACAGAGTTGGAGGTCCTCTAACAATGGTTGGTTCAAATTCAATTCAATAGTTCCATGAAGAAGAAGAACAATGTGACAGGACATGAGGAGCCTTAAGAAACATTGTCGGTGGGACGATCACAGGGTTAGGGTTCCGCAACAATCCGGGAACAACTAATCCCTTGTCGTTTAGTTATGGACTATTGTACGACATTAAATGTAGTGTTGAATTACTCTTATCCAAATACGACCATAGAAAGCGATTCTGTTGTGGACCTGGAACCATTCAGCTAATTCTCTCAAAGCGCTCTTCATTCATTCTTATGTATAAATGCGCTTCATTCCGTCAGTTACTTAAAGTAATTCGCCCATAAAGGAATACCGTTTCAATTCGCTTCTACCAAATCGAACTCAACGACAACTGACCGTTTAGCGCGCGCTTCTCATGTTTCGCGCGCTTCTCGCATTTCACGCGCTTTTCATATATGTATAAATACGCTTTATTCTGTCAGTTACTTAAAGTAATCAGCCCATAAAGGAATACAGTTTCAATTTGCTTCTATCAAATCTAAGTCAACGGTAACTGATTGTTTAGCGCGCGCTTCCATGTTTCGCGCGCTTCTCGTATTTCGCGCGCTTTTCATGATTTATCACTTAATGTCATGCAATAGGTTTGTGAATCGAGTTCTAGTGTAGCTTTTGTTTATCCCAAACAAAACACACACATATTTTATGGTACTTGATTTTCATGTGTTGCAAAACAAAAAGTAACACGTCATCATGCCCCAACCAAGAAACGCAGAACGAAACGAGACGTTGGACGCAGCTATAAAACACAACACCTCGTACTCTTTTCCTCTTCCTCTGTTCTTCTCTCTATTGTCTGTCTGTCGGAGCCAGAAGAACAAACAAGAAAAATAAAAATAATAAAAATATTTTCATTTTTCTCCTAGATTTCCATTCACTGTTCTCTCGCTACTCCTTCTTCTCCGTTCAATTCTCTGTTCGTTGATTGTTTTTTTGCGGGAAAAAGGAATGGCGGCGGCGGCGATGACGACTCCAGCGGTGGTGGCTCAGACTGCAACAGCCCCGGTTGCTCCGGTGACGGCTCCAGCGCCGGCATTGGTCGGAGGAGGGCCATTTGCGAATGCGTCTCTGTACGTAGGCGATCTCGAAGGGAACGTGAACGAGGCGCAGCTGTATGATCTGTTCAGCCAGTTGGCTCAGATTGTCTCGATTAGGGTTTGCAGGGATCAGACCAAGCGATCCTCTCTCGGTTACGCTTATGTCAACTTTGCTAACGCTCAGGATGGTGAGTCTTCTTCGTTCTTGTTTGATCTTCTTAGTGTTTTTGCATGCAGAGTGACTGGATCATGTTTATTATTATTTTTTCTTATTGTTATTTAATTAGACTGAGAGATCAGTCACTGATTAAAAAAATGGAAATTTTACTGGACTGATGCTAATGGAATCAATAATTTTGTAGTGAATTTTGTTTTCATGTGTGATGGTGATTGATTGGTAGAGGGGAAATTTTGGGTGGCTGCTGTTTTTTTTACTGATATGATTGATTAGATGTGTTGTTACAAGATTCACATCATAACTGCTGCCTGCAACTGATATTGATTTCAGGATGAATGAGGTTTTAGCCTTGCTGAGTTGAAATCTCTATGCTTTGATTTTACTGTGGGTTGTATTTTTATTATTTTATTGTTACCTTGTGTTTTTTGCATAGTAGTCAATCGCGGATTGCGGCCTGTCGCGGATGACCCCCAAAAGTGAAATCCCATACAAGGGAAGGCCGTGAATAGTGGGATTTTGCAGCCGCAATCCCGTCACGGCAGGGGTCTACGAGACGGCGCCGCTATCGCGCACTATCGATAACTATGGTTTTTTTATCTTATTTTTGCTTCCCTGATTTTCAGCGGCTAATGCATTGGAACTTCTGAACTTCACTCCTGTGAATGGGAAGCCTATTCGGATTATGTTTTCTCAGCGTGATCCGAGCATCCGGAAAAGTGGATATGCCAATGTGTTTATCAAGAACCTGGACACATCAATTGATAACAAGGCATTGCATGACACTTTTGCTGCCTTTGGCCCTGTGCTTTCTTGTAAGGTGGCTGTTGATGCATCTGGTCAGTCGAAAGGGTATGGTTTTGTGCAGTTTGACAATGATGAGGCTGCCCAGAATGCCATTAACAAGTTGAATGGCATGCTGATTAATGATAAGAAAGTCTATGTTGGACTCTTTGTGCGGCACCAGGAAAGGGGTCGAGCAAATGGATCACCCAAGTTCACTAATGTTTATGTCAAGAACCTTTCTGAATCATGCACTGATGAGGACCTGAAGCAGCTATTTGCCCCCTTTGGTGTGATAACTAGTGCAACAGTTATGAAAGATGTGAATGGCAATTCCAAATGCTTTGGCTTTGTGAATTTCGAGAGCCCAGATTCAGCGGCTGCTGCAGTTGAGAAGTTGAATGGGACAACTATCAATGATGACAAGGTTTTATATGCGGGAAGAGCTCAGAGGAAAGCAGAAAGAGAAGCTGAGTTGAGAGCCAAATTTGAGCAGGAAAGAATTAGCAGATATGAAAAGTTACAAGGTGCTAACTTGTATGTGAAAAATCTTGATGACAACATCAATGATGAAAAGCTGAAGGATTTGTTTTCCGAGTTTGGAACTATAACATCGTTCAAGGTATGTTAAAATTCTCATTATATGTCTCTCTGAATCTCTATACTTTTTCGTGAATAAGTGCGACCATATAAGCCCTTGTTCGAGTTTACCTTATACATTCAATTAGCCTCTTTTACTGGTTGGTTTTATTGTTATAATTTGAGGAATTAAATTATAAATTGTATTTATTAGGTGATGCTGGATTCTTATGGGAATAGCAAAGGTTCTGGTTTTGTGGCCTTTTCTACTCCTGAGGAAGCAAATCAAGCCGTAAGTCAATAAATTTTTTGGTTTGAAGAGGTGTGGCTGAGCTACATATTTCCCTTTCTTTTATTGAACGCATGCTCTATTTTTATCATCTTTTGTTCAGATGACTGAGATGAATGGGAAGTTGGTTGGTCGGAAGCCTCTCTATGTTGCTGTCGCCCAGCGCAAAGAAGACAGGAAGGCTCGATTGCAGGTAATGCTTTTTTTAATATCATTATTCTGACTCAAATCCGTACTACATTATTAACATGCTGTAGCTTATAGTTAAGTTGATTTTCATTTGTTGAGATATTCATTTATAGTTTATGATTCGTGTAAATGATTTTTCTGGAGTATTAATGAAGTTTCATTATATCTTATTTATTTTTTTGGTGATTTTTTTTTTTTGTGTGCGAGTCATTTGAGTTATATTTCGCCCTCCCTGTCTAAATCTTTTGCAGGTTGAAGTTTGACATATTCAATCCCCCCTTCCCCCAAACAAAACAAAGCTTCTTTACATCTATAATTTTTTAGCATAAAAATCATGGTTGTTTGGTTGTGTTTAGGAGTCTATCCTTAAACTCCACTGGTGGTATAACATATTGACTTTTCTGCAGGCTCATTTTGCTCAAATCCAAGTACCTGGTGGAATGGCACCTCTGCCTGCAGGAATTCCTGGATATCATGCAGGGACCCCAAGACTTGCCCCTCAACAGCTATATTATGGTCAAGGGTCACCTGGCTTCATGCCCCCTCAGCCTGCTGGATATGGTTTCCAGCAGCAAATGTTGCCAGGAATGCGGCCTGGTGTTGCTCCAAATTTCATTATGCCATACCAGGTTCAGAGACAGGGTCAGCCTGGGCAGAGAATGGGTGGTCGACGAAATGGAAACCTCCAATCAGGGCAGCCGAATCAAGTAATTATTCCTTATGACTGAAGTTTGAGTTTTTTTTTGTTTTTTTTTATAAATGATTTTTTTACACTTAATAATCTTTTTAATTTTTTTGAAAGCAGGTGCCACATCGCAACTCCAACCAAGGGTTTAGATATATGGCCACCAATCGAAATGGTATGGACCCATCTGTTGTTCCTCAAAGTTCAGTGGGTCCAGTGATGCCCATGCCCTTTGATGGTTATGGAGTTACTGCAGCTCCTGCTGAAAATCAGCGTCCCGCGGTGTCATCTGCCACACTTGCCTCAACTTTGGCTTCTGCTACCCCAGAAAATCAGCGCCTGGTATGCTTACGTTGTTATTTTACATGTAGGATCTATGTATTATTTCCCCTAGAGTAAATTGAAATTTTGGTCTCTTGAAATGTACTTCATCACACAGTCCTTCATTTAAATAATATTAGGGCTTAGTCCTTAAATTAGTCAGACTCTTTTATGTTACTCCTTTTGCTATCTTTGGTAGGGAATAACGTAAAATGAGTTTGTAAATTTAAAGGACAAAATCATACACAAATTAAATCAAGTATTGAATTCTGGTTGAGATACATATTCTAGGACTAAATTACCATTATACTAATTTTTGGTTTTTCTTTGAAGTAGGGTTTCATGCCGATCATTTAATTTGAAATCACCAGTATTATGACTTGACCAAATTTCGAATTATCATTGTATGAGAAATTTAATCTTTGTTATATGTTGTTTAAAATTAACAGATGTTGGGAGAACATCTATATCCCCTCGTGGAGCATCTTACCCCAAACCAACATACTGCAAAGGTGACTGGGATGTTGCTGGAGATGGACCAGTCAGAGGTAATACATCTTATTGAATCTCCTGAGGACCTGAAGATGAAGGTGTCTGAGGCATTGCGGGTCCTTCGTGATGCTGCTGCACCAGGTTCTGAAGTTAGTGATCAGCTTGGCTCATTCTCATTGAATGAATGAAATAATCTCCCGTTTTAGCGGTAGATGTTGCAACGCAACATATTTTGGGCTTATTGAGCTAGTATTATTTATGGAGTCTCTTGCGATTTTAAACTTTATCAGGATCACAGGTTTCCTTTTTGCGCGATAATTTATTGGTGGATTAAAGGATTTGTTTTGGTGGGCCTTTTTTGGCTTCGTTTTAGTATTTTCATATAGGACCGAATTCACAGTAAAGGAGTTTATTAGCCTTTGACAATAAATTTATTTTAAAGGACCTATTTTAGACCTATATGATTTGATATGGGGTTTTGGTAGAAATCCTTACTTTTCTCTTTTAATTCTTGATGTGATTAATGTTCTCTGTTGGTGCATCTGATTTTGGGTTTGGAAATCCAGCTCAGTCGGATGAACTCTCGACTCTGTGTGCCCTGCAAATGCAACCCAGGTACATTGCCCGATGTTATTTTATTAGCAGTAGGTCATGAGGACTTGCCATTACTCTTATGCAAGCATAAGACCAATATATCTATTATGGTATTCATTTGGTTGCACATTTGAGCATTGAATTACTTGTGCATGAAGTTTTTGCTGCTTTATGAAGTTTGTTCTGAATTTTGTATAATATTTAGGAAAGGCAGTCCTCGTTCAAGCTGAAGCATGGAAGTTATTTTAGAATGTTCACTGCTCCTGCTCCCCCCTTTTTAAAACTAACCTAGGTCAATCCCAACCTTTTAGGATCAATTCTTTCGTTCTTATAAGAGCATGATTTGTTAGTTTGTTTTTCATTTTCATTGAAAATTGTTAATAGAGCTAAAACTGTGTTTGGTTAAAGTATACAAATTATTTTTCATTAAAAAAGTTCTAGAAAAGGGTCTAAATTTGAAAACAAAAACAAGTTGTTTCAAACATTTTCTTTAAGAACGAAAACCTTGATTGAAAACACGGTGACAAACATGTAGTTTTCATGACATTTTTTTCTTTTTGTTTCTTTTGCTTAGTTCACTCATCAGTTGATTCTTTTTTATATCAACCCCATAAAGGTAAAACCACCCCAAAGATGTATTTTATTCCCTTCTCATTGCTCTCTTTCTTCCATTGATTCTTGTTTTTTCTGTATATATGAAGTAACCAATGGCCTTATTATATTGATCTCTTTACATGGATCTCTTCATAGTTATTGAGGGGCTTTTATACCCCAATGATGTAGTTTCATTACTTATGTACGGAATAGTGCACCTTAATTTTATTTTATTTTTAATTTTATTTTATAGAAGTCTACATTCCTAATTGAAACTTATCTTAATTTTTTTTATAATAAAAGTTTTCATCACAAGGGACGATTTGTCATTTCTTTTTATTTTTTAATGAAGTCTACCTTCTCAAGGGAGACTTCATTTTTCTTTTATAGAGTCTCCACCAGAGATGGCGACTCATTTTTTTCTTTTTCTTTTTACAATTTTTTATGTTATACTTTATTCTATATATATACACCTTCACCCACCAAACATTTATTTCATAATGAGAGAGAAGCTCCAAAGACTTGAGAAGCTCCGTACATTTCACCTCACAAATAACCACTCTCTATAACCACGACTCTAACACGGGCAAGACCATCACGCATGACAATAGCTTCGGCCAACAGGGGGTAACCTCCCACTCCATAGGGGTAAAAAACCAAACAACCACTAACTGCGATCATCTCGTATCAGGCCAACACCTGTCATACAATCCTCATGCTCATGAAAACTACCATCCACGGTGAGTTTTACCACCCCAACCGGTGGACGATGCCACTTAGCACACATCATCACTGCATTTCCCTCCATTATCTTGGGACCCATATAAACTCATTGTGGTCATAAAAAATCCGATGCCAAACTTCTTGCTATGTCCACGGATTCTCGTCAAATATCATGTTATTTCGCCACTTTCATAACCCCCCATAGCATACCTACTTCAGGCTTGACTGCTCACCCAAGTAACAAGATCCTAATGGTGAAAATCCACCCAATTAAATGCACCCATCTTCAACCAAATCTCCCTCAAATGCATCACCGAGGCAATAAATCGAGTCTTCACAAACCAAAGAGCACCACGTACAAGCCAGAGAATTCGCTACACTTAAAACAACTAGAGCCCACTTAAAGAGTATTATTCATTCTAATCCAAATAAACATCCTACACGAAATTTATTAGATAAATAAAAATTTAATTTATCAAATTATTGATTTTTTAAAAAACATGAAAATGTTATTTAAGCTCTATTGTACTTGTACGAGGTAGCAAGCAGTGAACAAGTTCAACCCTCAGTAGACCAGACTAGACACTGTAGCCATGCATCCACACCTTGAGAGTGTCCTCTGGACCGACGACCAAATCTCTCGCCGAATTTCCGACCTCGCCGCTCAAATCTCCGCCGACTTTCTCGCCTGTTCTCCGCCGCCAGTCTTTATCGGCGTGGCCACCGGCGCATTCCTCTTCCTAGCTGACCTCGTTCGCAAAATCGACCTCCCCATCACCGTTGATCTCATCCGAGCTGAATCCTACGGTTCCGGAACTGTGTCCAATGAAGCACCCACCATTTCTTTCGGTTTGAAGGTTGACATCAAAGACCGCCACGTTATCTTGGTATTATTCACTATTCACCCCTCTTCACCACTGTGTTTTGCAAGTATCATTCAAGTTAAATTGTCCTGGATCTGCTTTACAAATCATGTTAATTTGCTCCTGTTAAGTGCATTTTTTTGGTTCTGTTCATATTAGACTTAAGTACTCTTAGTCTTAAATAATATGCAAATATGTGAATAATGGAAGACAATTGATTTCAAATTGAAATGAAATTAGTGTTATCAGTTTTTTTTTCTATTCAAACAAGTGTAGAGAGGAAAATTGGTATCCCATAATTAAAAGATGTTTTACTTTAGGCTTTGTTTGATATCTAATGAATGACTTATTGAATAGAATGGAATAGTGTAGGATGACATAGAACTGGATAAAATGCAATGAAAACATCATACCAATATTGATATTTATGATAGAATGGAAGAAGATTTCCATGTCGTCGTGTGGGAAGTGAACTAAAGGATAAGTAAATTTGTAAGTAGTAAGTTTGTTTCATTTACTGTTCTTAATTGGGGAAAGAAAAATAGAGACACTGAATAGAACAAACTGGTGAATTTTATTTGGTTAAATTACATTTCATCTTTTTTTTAAAGATTCTAAATAACAAAAACAACATCAAGTCAAGATTTTTATCACTAAGTGGATTGACTACCTGGATAAAAAATGCCATAATAACCTATCATATGCTAAGTCTAAGTTCAAGGATAGGGCATTTATCTCTTTTAGTGGTTTGGCCTATAGTTTTTTTTTGGAGGATTTTGCTTGTCGTTACGAGGAGTTTATGCAAGAAACAGCCACGTGGCTTGTTGTCCGTGAGTGCAGCTCTCTTTTTAACTCATATTTGACTTTTTTTGAAAAAAATACTTCAACCATTATAACCCTTCATGCGTTTCATTTCGATGTGTGTAGCATTACTCTCTTTTGGATCTCTTTACCTGAGTATATTTTTAGCATTTGTAGCATTAATCATTATAACCCAGGATAACACATGTTGTAGACATTGAAAACTAAGGAAATAAAGATGTTTGTGGCCTGGGGGGATCATTATTGGGTTGTGTGGTAGCTGTGTGGCTGGTTGACGGTTGCTTGAGGATTGTTCAGCTAGTCTTGGACAAACAAAGGATGAAAGGCACAAAGCAAGGGTTTTATTTTAGCAACCAGACCTTTACATTATGTTTCCAAACAAAACCCTATAATATCTTCCAAAAAATGCCATGATATCAACATTTGACGACTTTTTTTGGAGTTTTGTCCAATTCTTCCAATAGTGACCAAATAATGCCGCGATGGCAGCTGGCCGGCTGCTACTCTGAATTGCAATGCTACAAGACAGCCTGGAGCGGCCACGAGCCGCTATGCATTGCTACGGCACTATTGTGTGCTATTGACAGCCTTGATGCAGATCAGCTAAGATGAGTCCATACCATCTTTTCTTTAAGGAGAGCTCTAATGGTTATATTTCCAAGCACTTATCCATTGTAACATTCTAATTTCTACATAAGTCCAGTAGGGTTTAAAACGTGTATTTTGAAATTAGTGGAAATGCATTTCCAGTCTGCTGGAACTTCTGAATGTTAGTTCTTTGTGATGGTGTGTCTTAAATACGATACTGTTTAGGAAAAAACATAATTACGTTTCTCTTTAATTTGCATCTGTACTTTGGATCTCTAATTTACTATTTCATCTTCTATTACTTGTGTCATTTTCCCCTCCCCTCTTTCCTAGTCCTATGTTATGTCTGTATTCATGTAGTTGTAATTGATAATCAGGTTGAAGACATTGTAGACACAGGACATACTTTATCCAGAGTTAGTGAGCACTTGAAATCCAAAGGAGCGTCCTCTGTCTCTGTGTGCACTCTCCTTGATAAACCTACACGGAGAAAAGTTAATTTACAGCTGGTGGGTGACGAGAAATACTACAGGGGATTTGAGGTATGATGCAATTGAACATGATATATGATAAGTGAAGGAGACTTCCTAACATGTTCAGCATTATGATGCGGCTTTGATTTTCCATTTTCATGATTACTTTATCTTCTAATAAACTTCTTCACATATCAATGTCCTATTGTCCTATTAACCTTTGGGGCAGAAGTGTATTCTAGATTTGATGCAACTTATGGTAATTTCAATTTTCAATTTTTCTGCTGGTATCTGTTCTTTATCTCCACAGATATTTTCTAGCATGAATCTCTGCTTATGCAATAATATTCCTAGATTCTAGCACTGACATGAAGTACTATGATCTGACTAATAAGCAGTGTGAGTTTGAGAGTCATATATACTCATTCTGTTTACATGTTTCTCTCATGCAGTGTCCAGACTATTTTGTTGTTGGTTATGGATTGGATTTCGCGGAGCTGTATAGAAATTTGCCTTACATTGGTGTCTTGAAGTCTGAACATTATGAGTGATGCTATTTTTTGTCCTTGCTACTGCACTAGGTGGAAGCACAAAGCATAGACCACGTCACCACGGTGTTTTAAGCCATATAACACATGGTATTTTAAGAAGGAAATGCTCGAGATACAGTTGTATGCTACTAGTATGTGATATATTTATTAGTCACTCTAAAATTTGAATTTAGTTTTGACATTTTTAAAATCCCCCCTCATTTTTTTTGAAATAGATAGCAAGTGAGCACCCACTATACTAACGTAACATTGATGACTATTTTATATTTTGGTACATAGGAACAGAACAGAAAAGAAAAGAGAAACAAAAGCTAATTCCTCATATCAGCTACCAGTAAAGGTAAGAGACTCTCAGGAGAGGACAATTCCAAATAAGAAAACCATGTTCCTCATTAGCCTTATTTTAGCTATCTTGTCTGCCATAGAATTTGTCTCCATTTTGGCAAAACTGAAAGTGACTTCCCCTCATTTTGCATTAGAGTGATAACCTTGCTTTCACCTGTGAAACGTGCATACAGATGGAGGTTCTTAGGAGCCCCTTGACTAAGAAGTAAGAAGGTTAAGTAGATTATCTGATTCACTTTGTGAATTCCCTAAAACCATGCCAGATTATGACCATGGGTGACTACTAAGTTGTAGTAGGCAATGCAAGAAACACATCACCTGTAACCTTGTAACCTCGGAACTGTCGCATCCTGCAAAAGGTTGATAAAAGTCAACATTTAATCTGATCCAACACTCTGGAGAGGTATTAGGAAAATCAGGATAGTAGAAGTGTCTCCAATGGTCATCCATAACCCAAGAATAGTCATCATTCTGCACGATGAAAATAGAGAGAAAAACTTAATTGTAAAACTGAATTGATTCAACCGAATGAATGTTTACAATGAGTGAAGAGTATTTATATCCTGATTAAGCTATGAATGAATTATGAAACTAACAAAAACAGAATCTTACTACTCTTAACAACTAACTGCCTGAGCACTTTTAATCGAATTTATTAACTTGCATTGCTCTTTCTTCTCTTTATCCTTCCTATCATATAATAAGGGGACTCCAATATGAAACATTTTGGAAAGAATAGTCACTAATCAGAGAAACTATTCCCATGTTAAAAGGAAAGATTATGTTATGCAGAAAAACAACTGATGTTGGACGCCACTCATTCTTGACATTGGAGTCAAGCATCCTTATAATATTGATCCATTAGGACCAGGTAACAAACATTCTTTGATGAACATCAGGAGGGAAATTGATAAAAAGATTGTGAAAACACCAGCCATCATTCCACACATCTCCGTTGATATTATTACCCATTTCCTTTGGGTGGCATGCACGTCTAAATTGTATGACTTTTATCATGTTTTTCATATGAATTTTTTGCTTAAATATTATATTACCTTTACAGAACTCTCATATTTCATGATGAATATGCTATAGATTGGTCACATGTGGAAAAAGTTAAAATAGTAGAAAAACAATGAAAAATGAAGCAAAAAGTCAAACTCACTGCGAGTATGGTGTGGTACTTGTAAAGCACAACCATGTGGTTAGTTAAATTCAGAAGCACGATAGTGTAGTAAGCCATCACACTCGTGCTGGATTACTTTTTAGGAGCACGACCATGCATGTTGGTGCGGCCAAAACTAGTCTTTAGTTCTAATCACATTCTATCGAATAATGTTATGTTTACAAACAATTTTCACCTCCACCTTACCTAAAGAAGAAAAAAAATGAAACAAATGAGTGATATGATTTGTGATGTGACAGGAAATGCAGAGAGAGAAAAGAAGAAAAATGTGTGGAAATGAGATGGAAGAGAAAGTAAGGTGTGTATATATCATTAGAACAAGGCATGTCCCAGAGGAGGACGAAATAGACAGATGTTGATAGCTTTAGAACACGAGTCTCGTTAGGATTTGGAGTTGGGGATCATTGAAGCGCTTTGATAGGTTCATTGTGGGATTAGTTTTTTTTTTCCTCCTTGTTGTATGATGTTAGCTACTATGATTATTATGCTTTCATTTGTATCATGAGCGGCCAAATATCCACTCTCAAGGTTGCGATGTGGTTGCGATGTAGGAGATAATTTAAACCTCGTTTTTATGTGTGTTTACTTTATATAGTTTCTAATTATTTTATGTTTCTTATGCTTTATGACGTAATTAACCGTATATAAAGTAGGTTCACTCACTACATGGAATTTATGTTCAGTGACGATCATTTACGTCATTATAAGTTTAAAAAATTGTCCAATGAGTATCTTATGACAAAAATTGTGTTTGTCACTAGTCGTCACACGTACTCAAGTCACTAATACATTAGTAGAATATTTTAAAATGTCACTAATGTTGTTTTTTGTGACGATAATATCACCCCTATTATATATACATATAAAAAAGTAAGTCATCACAAAAATCAATATTACTAATGATTACTTAATTATTAGTAAAAATGTATACCGACGATTAAAACCGTTGTAATACATGTGCAAAACTATATATGATCCTACCATTTAACGAAGGATTTACAACCGCCGCAAAATAAAAGTATTTGTAAAATTAATGTGGCAATTCCGAACCGCCATAAACTTTTTTATAATTTCCACCAGACGAACTAATCAAACCTAAAATCCTAATTTGTAATTCATCATACTATGCAATCAAAAATTGTACGCATCCATAAATTTGGATTGAACTATTTTTAAGTTAAAAGGTCTAACAAGTATTATAATATAAAATAATCCACACATAAACATAACAAAATTAAACAATAATGGTGGATCATAATTCATGAAGTTATATAAATAACTATTATTTATTAAAATTTTCAAACAAAACTTATAGTTAGATAATATTATCATAATGTCTTATATTGCCTATGTAGTCCCACTGAGATATTATGTTGCTCTCAAAAACTCATCAAACTCGAATAGACTTTATGTTAATCTTAGAAGCTCATAGTACCACACCGAGTTTCTTGTTGATTTCAAAGTATCATTAAGCCCAATGGAGATTCATATTGATCCCACAAGTCCCTGAAGCCCGATAAAGCTTCATGTCGATCTGAAAGGAACATGAGGGTCAATTAGGATGTGTGCACAAATTCTAATATCGGGAAAAATATTTGTTGGGAGAGACATAAAACCATTTTTCAAACGAGTGATGATATTCGTCAAAGTCCAAAAAATAAAAAAAAAATATTTTTTGTGTTTGTTGTGTTGAGCCCATAACTCTGGCCCATTATGTTCAAATTAGGGCTAGAGTTAACTCCCTATAAAAATGATCAATTTTCCTATTCACAGGAGACGCTTCCTTCACTTTCTAACCTAACCTCCCCCGCTGCTCCTCGTTTGACCCGTCGTTTCACCACGACTCACTCGGCCACCACAATCTCCATAGCCTCCACCAAAACCAAACACCAACACATCAACAACCCCATCCTTCATTCCCTTCATGACCCATCAACCCCATCTTGTTCCACTTATTCTTCTTCTTTCTTTCATTATCATAACGCCTCACACTCCAAAACATACTCATATGGCCCATCACCATCCAACCATCATCATCGAACTAGTTTTGTAGCCAAGCTTTTCCAATCACCATCATTTATTCTTCGATCGTCTTCAATATGTGAGGTTTCGGGTTTCCGATCGCATCCATATTCGTCACAAAAACAAAGGTTCTTACTTTCTTTACAATTTCAATCTCAAATTTATTCTCTTTCCGATGTATACAAAAAATCTTTGATTTATTCATGTTCTCATTCATTGGTTTGATTTTAATTAGTTCTATCTAATTTATTGTTAGCTTAAATTTGTTCACTATATTTTGTAATATGTTTTTGTTACTTTCATTTGATTTGATATGATTCCTTTCCTACTTTGCTTCTAATTTTGTTTTTATTGGCTCTATTGTTAATTGTTAATTTGATTTTGAATTATTTTATTTGGTTTCATTTCCTCATTAATTGGATTCTAGTTTAGTTATTTTTTAGATGAGATTCAGTTTTTTCAGCTGTTCAAGTTTTGTTTTAATATGTTTAATCAGAGATCAAAAGATATTTTAAAATACGCTAAGGAATAATTTTTTTATTTATTATAAAAAAGCTTGTACATATAACCCAGAGGCAATAGAAAACCTTGTCATTCACAAGGAGATACTAAGGCTTATAGAGATGGAGGAGTATTATTAAATCCAAAATCTTAAGGTCCTTAATTCTCGGGGTATTTATCATCCATGTAAGTGTCATCTTCAAACACTCAATCCTTCAAATAAGCTCAATTCAAAATTTGAGCCATCTAAGGCCTCTTTAAGTTAATCTTTCACATAAATGTCTTCTGCATGAGGCCCTATAACCTGCATTTATGGATAATTTTCATTTATATGAATGTTGCCAATGTCGACACTCTAGGAACCCCTCAAGTCCAAATGGTCAAGCTGAGGACTGCTTGACAAAATTCGAAGAATGCTTGTGTTGCTCATGAGATGGTAAGTCATCTCCAAATGCTTTTAGTTTTGGCATGTTTGAGGCAATTGAAAAGAACTCATCATCTTCCAAGGGCTTGCGGGAAGTTTCTTTCAGGTACATGTTCCGGTGCGAAAATTCTAACAATTTGCAATTCTTCCCAATTGTCTCTAGCACTTGGGGGCCCATTTTGAGAAAACAACTCACATGTAAGGAAGTAATCATTGAACATTTTGAAGTAAATTCTTCCATCATACAATCACTCTATGACTTTAGAGAAGCAACTTGAGTGATTGTATGATGGAACAATTTACTACAAAATTCTCTATGATTACTTCCTTAGGTGCGAGCGACTTCCTCAAAATTGGTTCCCAAGTGTTAGTGACAATTGGCAAGAACTGCAAACTTTAAGAATTTTTGCACTGGAACATGTACCCGAAAGATACTTCCTGCAACCTCTTCCAAGATGGTGAATCATTTGCCATTGCTTCAGACATGCCAAAACTGAAGCATCTGGAGATGACTTACCATCTCAAAGGCCATACATGCATTCTTCAAAAACTATATGTCCTTTATTTGACCATCTGGACTTTAGGCGTTGTTGGGGTGTCGACATTGGCGACATCTGTTTCAATGAGAATTATCAAGAACTACAGGTTCTATATGGCCTTGTCTGGAAGATATTTATGTGAGAGATGAATTTAAAGCGACCTTAAATGTCTCAGATTTTAAAATTCAATTTTATTTGGAGGATTATGCGTTTGATGTTGACATATACATGGATGATGAATACCTTGACAATGAAGAACTTGAAGATTTTGGATTGAATGAGTCTCCTCCAACTCCATAAGCCATAGTATTTCTCTTTGAATGACTAGCTTTTATAATGCCCATGGCCAATATTCATAGGTTCTTTTGTATATATAATAAATAAATTATTTATTCAACATATTTTAAAGTATCTTAACTCCGCCTATGCTTGCATAGCCGGTCCCAAGCCCGGGTAAAGGAGAAGGGTTGTGTCAGGTCTCATCATCCAACGTTAAACTCGTCAATATCTTCAATATATTTTAAAGTATTTCACGATCTTTTATTTTTTCAGTATGTTAAATTACTCACGTAATTCCGACCTAGGTGTGGTGAACGACAGATTAAAGGACCCCTCTAGAGTGCAACTCCTAGAAATCGAACTTTCTACCTATGAGTTCAACCAATTACTTTTTACCACTAAGTCTGACAGCGGTTGAGTTATGACTTTTCCTAATCAGCCTAGCATTAACTCTCCATTGTTATTTTAGAAGGAGAATCATTCGGGATATTAGTTTACTCGAGTCATTGTGACCCGACCTAACTTTTTCTTCCAAGGAACATTCATGACTTAATTCATGTTATTTTCTACCGTGTGTAAACTAAAGGCCCTATTAAGATTTTCCTTAAGCTACATAAGGTAAATGAAGCTCATAAGTCAAAAGGCTTGTCTTCCTTATCATGTTATATATGAAATAATAACTACAGGAACATTAAATGCTTTTAAAAATGCAAAGATTAAAACATGCCTCTAAGCTTGTCATGCCTCTAAGCTTGTTTTGGGAAATCTCCCAAACCAATTGTAGGCACTCAGAGTAGATCAGAAGTTTTCATTAGCTGATAAGCGGGAATGATGAACGGATAATGGAGAAATATAATTGAACTATTATATTGGAGATGATCTCAGAGTTTAAAACTTGGACAAGTGTCAAGTTTCCAATTGACTTCCAAACTTATTGGCAGCTTAACATCTAATTTGACCATAAAGCACTTTGTTTTTGTAAGAAAAAATCATAGGCATAAATGGAAGGGCACCAAAAGCAACTCATGGTTATATGGAATAAAAAATATTTGTTTGTCTTAGATAGTACCGTTCGATTTACCGTTAGAGATTATGAATACAAAAAAACTAACAGTTCTCAATGCGTTTTTTGAAGAAGTAGCAAGTTGAAGCTTTAACAAAAAAATATTTGGGATGTGTATTTTTTCATTTTCATACTTTCTAATGATAAACAAATAAGACAAATGTTACCTTTTTGGTGACTTGTGATATTCAATTAGGAAACCCACATAAAAGTAAGTGATATAAAGATCACCAAGTGCATGTGGCGTTAGAGCTAATGCAAACATGATTTCACATGTCTCGGCCATTAAGTCTTATAAATGGAAGAAAAAAACAAAACAAAATGAAACAATACTGATGGATAATAATTCATGAAGTTATATAAAAAAAACATTGTTTGTTAAAATTTTCAAGCAAAATTTATAGTTAGATAATGTCATCATAATGTCTTATATTACCTATCTAGTCCCATAGAGATATCATGTTGCTCTCAAAGACTCATCAAACTCGAATAAACTTTATGTTAATCTTAGAAGCTTATAGTACCCAATTGAGTTTCTTGTTGATTTCAAAGGATTAATTAGCCCAATAAAGATTCAGATTGATCTCACAAGTCCACGAGGCCCGATAAAGCTTTTCATGTAGATCTGAAAGGCACATAAGAGTTAATTAGGATTGAGAACAAGTTCTAATTTCAGGAAATACATTTATTAGGAGAGACATACCATTTTCCAAAAAAGCGGTGATAAAAAAATGAAAAAAAAATTTGGGCCCATAACTCTGGCCCATTGTGTTCAAATTAGGGTTAGAGCTAACTCCCTATAAAATGACCCATTTTCCTATTCACAAGACACGCTTCTTTCACTTTCTAACCTAACCTCCCCCGCTGCCCCTCGTTTGAGCCACCATTTCACCACGACTCACTTGACCACCACAATCTCCATAGCATCCACCTAAACCAAACAACAACACATCACCACCCCCATCCTTCATTCCTTTCATAACCCATCAACCCCATAAACCTTATCTCGTCCCACTTATTCTTCTTCTTTCTTTCATTATCATAATACCGCACACTCCAAAACGTACGCGTAAGGCCCATCACCATCCAACCATCATCATCGAACTAGTTTTGTAGCCAAGATTTTCCAATCATCATCATTTATTCTTCGATCATCTTCACTGCGTGAGGTTTCTGATATCATCCACCACCATAATATTCATCCCAAAAAAAGTTTCGTTGCAATTTAGATCTCAAATTTATTCTCTTTCCGATGTTTAAAAAAATCTTAGATTTATTCATGTTCTCATTCATTGGGTTTATTTTAATTATTTTTATCTTATTTTTTGTTAGCTTAAATTTGTTCACTATATTTGTATTAAATCTTAAATTTATTCATGTTCTCATTCATTGGGTTGTTCTCATTCACTATTTTTTTTTTTACTTTCAATTGATTTAATATGATTCCTTTCAAATTTTTTTATTGGCTCTATTGTTTATTGTTAATTTGATTTTAAATTATTTTATTGGGTTTGATTTTCTCATTAATTGGATTCTGATTTAGTTTATTATTAGATGAGATTCAGTTTTCAACTGATCAAGTTTTGTGTTAATATGTTTAGTCAGAGATAAAAAAATTTTAAAATATGCTAAGAAACAATTTCTTTATTTATTATAGAAAAAAGCTTGTACATATCAACTAGAGGTCATAGAAAACCTTGCCATTCACAGGGAGGTATTAAGGCTTATGGAGATGGAGGAGTATTATGAAATCCAAAATCTTCAAGTCCTTAATTCTCGGGGTATTTATTATTCATTTAAGTGTCATCTTCAAACACTCAATCCTTCAAATAAGCTCAACTCGAAATTTGAGCCATCTAAGGCCTCTTTAAGTTCATTTGTCACATAAATGTCTTCTTCATGAGGCCCCATAACCTGCAGTTATGGATAATTTTCATTTACATGAATGTTGCCAATGTCGACACTCAGGAACCCCTCAAGTCCAAATGGTCAACCTGAGGACTGCTTGACAAAATTCGAAGAATGCTTGTGTTGCTCATGAGATGGTAAGTCATCTCCAAATGCTTTAGTTTTGGCATGTTTGGGGCAATAGAAAAGAACTCATCATCTTCCAAGGGCTTGCGGGAAATTTCTTTCAGGTACATGTTCCGGTGCGAAAATTCTAACAATTTGCAATTCTTCCCAATTGTCTCTAGCACTTGGAGGCCAATTTTGAGGAAGCAACTCACATGTAAGGAAGTAATCATTGAAAATTTTGAAGTAAATTCTTCCATCATACAATCACCCTGTGACTTTAGAGAAGCAACTTGAGTGATTGTATGATGGAACAATTTACTACAAAATTCTCTATGATTACTTCCCTAGATTTAAGCTCCTTCCTCAAAATTAGCCCCTAAGCGCTAGAGATAGTTGGCAAGAGCTGCATACTGTTAGAAGTTTTCCACCGGAACATGCATATGAAATATACTTCCTGCAAGCCCTTCCATGATGGTGAGGAATTTTCCATTGCCTCAAACATGCCAAAACTGAAGCATCTGGAGATGACTTACCATCTCATAAGCAACACCTGGATTCTTCAAATACTATCAGACTATCCTTAATTGACCATTTGGACTTTAGGGGTTGTTGGGGTGTCAACATTGGGGGCATCCATTTCAATGAGAATTGTCCAGCACTACGAGTTCTATGGGGCCTTGTGTGGAAGACATTTATATGAGGGATGAATTTAAAGAGACATCAAATGCCTCGGATTTTAAAATTGAATTTTATTTGGAGGATTATGTGTTTGAGATTGACATTGACAAAGATGATGAATACCTTGATAATGAAGAACTTGAAGATTTTGGATTGAATGAGTCTCCTCTAACTTCATAAGCCTTAGTATTTCTCTATGAATGACTAGCTTTTCGAATGCCCATGAGCTCATATGCACAGGTTTTTTTTGTATATATAATAAATATATCAATAAATTATTACTTAGCACATTTTAAAGTATCTTAACTCCGCCTATGCTTGCATAGCCGGTCCCAAGCCCAGGTAAAGGAGGAGGGTAGTATAAAATCTTATCTTAACTCCGCCTATGCTTGCATAGCCGGTCCCAAGCCCAGGTAAAGGAGGAGGGTAGTATAAAATCTTATCTTAACTCCGCCTATGCTTGCATAGCCGGTCCCAAGCCCAGGTAAAGGAGGAGGGTAGTATAAAATCTTGACAGCCAACGCAAAACTCGTCAATATCTTCAATATATTTTAAAGTATCTTATGATTTTTGATTTATTAAAAATATTAGTTTATAAGATATTTCCTAAATAGTAAATAACCTAACATTAATTCTCCCAAACCAATTATAGGCACTCAGAGCAGATCAGAAGTTTTCAATAGCCGATAGGTTGGACTGATGAACAGATGATGAGGAAATATAACTGAACTATTATATTGGAGATGGTCTTAGAGTTTAAAACTTGGATCAATGCCGATTAACTTCCAAACTCATTGGCAGCTAACATCTATTTGACCATAGAGCTGTTGTCCTTGTCAAAATTTTGATAGGCATAAAGTGGAAGGACACTAAAAGAAACTTATATTGATATGGAATCCGAAATGTCCTTTGTTTGTCTTGGACATTACAAGTATGAAATAGGACCTTAGCCCGTTTAACTTACTGTTAAAAATTATGAGCACAGGAAAATTATAAGTTCCAAATGCAGAACACATGAAAATTATAAGTTCCAAATGCACTTTTTGTTGCAAGTTGCTGCTTCAACAAAAAGTGTCTCAAGGTGTGTGTCTTTTCGTTTTTATATTTTCAAACAGTAAACCAAACAGACACTTCTCTTCTTACCCTTTTGAGTTGTGACTTGTGATATGCAATTAGGAAGATTCACATAAAAGTCAGTGACATAAAGAATCAGAAAAAGATCGCATGAAACCTCTATAGAACGTTATTTTCAAATGAAAATACATTTCAAATGAAAATACATAAGAAGTTAAAACCAAATTCACACTATATCTCAATACCGTATGGTACCGCATCTATGTGTAAGTACTCTGCAAAAGCCATTTTCAAGTAATGTGAGATTTGAACAAAGCACATAATATCCATCAATGATTCTAAGTTTTAAACATTCACACACAAGAAATATTAAATTTAAAAGCTGCCAAAATTACATTTCAGTTTTCAACCACAATACATGTATTGTATATGCATTATCTGATAACATAGGCATAGCCACTATTATTTGGGGAAATCTTTAATATACAACAAAAGCAAACTGCACTAACTTCATAAGCATAATTTCAAGTTTTCAAAAACATGGTGAAACCAGGCTCTCAATGTAAATAAATTGTTCATACCAAACCTTGTCGCTCTGAATTTCAGGAAACTCCAATCTGCCTACCTTGGAGTCATACACAACCGCTCGAACGAAGGTAGTATACACTAGAACCACACCATCCTCTGACATGCACAATGGCTCTATATGAGGTACAAACCCAAAAATCTGAAGTTCCACATGAGGGATAGCCATCAATTTAACCCAAGACTCCTTAACTCCATACTCCTTCATTAGCCACACAACCAAATGAGTTTCCTCATGATCAAAACAAACACAAAGACAATCTTTCAAAACTGCTTGTATAGGCCCCTCAGGGATGTCATCACCAAAATCAGGCAATGACAAATGCTGAAATGCCTCTTTTCCCAAATCAAAAGAAAGCATTACCCACTTTTCTCTAGCCCCACTTGCCACCCAATTCAAACTATTACCTACAAACTTCCCTAACCCATTTGTGGGATCACCAAGGAAACTCAAACCCTGAATTGTGGTCCAAGAATCATCACCAAATGCATAAACCTTAGTAACTGTTCTATGAAGATTATCACTACTAGGATCAGGAAAAACAAGCACAACCTTGTAGTTACCACTCACACAATCATAACCAAAACCATGACACATTGCAATCTCATCATCATCAACCTCCATAAACGGTGATTTCCTAGAAACCAACCTGGTAGAAGGGTTCCACAACCGAACATCACCATTGTAACAATCAGCCAAACACATCAACCCATTACAGGATCCTAGGATTTCATAGTTGTGTCTCAACATGAAGTCAACATTCTCAGGAAAAGTCAACGGGTCGTTAAGCAAGGAGTTGACGGAGCAAGATATTACCTCTTGGCCGGTTCTGGTGGGTAGCAGCAAGCGGTGGCGGGTCAAGGCTGGGTCGACGGTGGAGCTGTGGAGGTGCAATTTGGCGAAGTGGGTATCGGAGATAATGGAGTTCCACTGCTTGGAGACGCACTTGAATCGCATGAGAGACTTCACGGGGAGTTTCGCGAGGATTTCACAGAGGAGATCACATGGGAGCGGTGGTTGTGGCGGAGCGTCGTTCTCACGCGCCATCAGAGTTTCATTTGGGTTTTGCGTTTCGGTGGATAGAGTTCACAAGACTTATCTAGCATGGTTTATTTGTCACTTCCCATTTATTAATTGCTACATCTTCTTTAGATAAGCATCATCAATTTTTATTTTTCATTTTCCATTTATTCCATTTTCACTTGAGTTTTTTTTTTTTTATGGCTACATTAGTTGAAGCTTCACATTAGTGCGGGGTTGGTCTTCTTCGAGAGCATGGCTACCAAAAAAGTTTTCATTGAGTCTGACTCTGCCTGCTATGTTCGATTTTGGACTCGAGGATGTGAAGCTTCACACTCATGTGCCCCCTGGTGAGCCAAATTCGACGTGTTGAGGCAGTTCTCTCATGTAGGTTGGGGTCATGTGTTTCGTGAAACTAATGCGGTTGCAGATAAGCTTGCCAAGCATGGGTTGAGTGGGAGCTTGGAGTTGACGGTCCTTAAGACTTTGCTTTCTATTCAGTAGTTTTTACCTATTTGGTAGCTTTCACGTTAGATGCGGCCTTGACTGTGTTCTCTTTTTTTTTTTTGGTCAATTGACTGTGTTCTCTAGAGGCTTCTAGTTTTGTTTAGTCTTGCTATTGGGCTGTGAAGCCCACCTCCAATTATAAAAAAAAAAAGTTGAAGATAGAGGTGCATTTCTAGAGGAAAATATGATAGGAGAACTAGTAAATTGTCCTTAAAAAAAGTTTGTTCAATCAACCAAATTATATATTAATTACATTTTCTAAAAATGATTCAATTTAGTATTTAAATTTCTAGATATATGTATCCATTTTTTTTTAATCTCTTCTAATTTTTTCTTTTGTTATACGTACAGTACATAGTGGTTAAGCAATTGCAGAAACTATTGAAACATTGTGGCCCTTGACGATGAATATTTTAAAAGACCACACTTTCCATTGAGCTCTGTTCAAGCACACATTAAATATCTACGATACATCTTTGTAAATAATGGCCTCAATAACGCTCAACAACACTCTTTCTAAACATATAAAATAGGACAAAGATCACCATAAATATAAGGTGAATCCAACCATATCAATAATACAAAATAAAGAGATACAAGCAAAGAATTCGAAGAATAAAAAGAAAAGAATAATTCATGAAAATTAAATATAAAAATAAAATCACAAAAAATTTTAAGTAATAAAATACTCCCTCCGTCCCTAATTATAAGCTAAAGTTGTAAAAATCACACTTATTAAGAAAGCCTTAATTGATGCATTGGTTTTCAAAAAAAATGTACAACTTTCTATGTTTACCCCTATTTATGATAACACTTTTTCATCATTGTACTACTAATGGTGGTGCTCCACTACCAATAAATGCAAGGGTGAATATGGAAAGAAATATTAACTTTTGCAATGTTAGCTTATATTTAGTGACACAAAAAAAGTCTCAATGTTAGCTTATAATTAGGGACGGAGGGAGTATTTTATTACTTAAAATTTTTTGTGATTTTATTTTTATATTTAATTTTCATGAATTATTCTTTTCTTTTTATTAAAATAATTAAATGAAATATTGAACAACAAAACATCTTTTTTGGTACAACGAGTGGTTGGTTCAAGTGGTACATGCTTGATTCCCCCCTTAAGCAAGGTCTCGGGTTCGAGTCTTGTGGATGAAAAAAAACTCCGTTGGGAGAATTAACCACACCATGATGTGGATGTCCCGGCTCGAACATGATTGTCTTCGAAGGAGAATACATGTCTTACATGAAAAAAAAAACATATTTTTTGGTGTGTGCACAACAAAACATCTGAGTACCTTCAAATTAGATTAATTTCACTTTAAAAAAAAAAAAGATTAATTTCCTTTTAAAGAAAGAATTAGAATAATTTGTCTTTTTTTTTGAACGGATAATTTGTCTTTTTAAAGAAAGGTAACTAACTAATCTAATTCTCCAAACTTTTTCTTTGAATTCTTTTAAATTATCTATCTTATTAAGATTGTCGTTATCAATCAGATTAATTTTAAATTTAATTCAATCCTATATCCGTTTGAAGATTTGGATTGAATTAAATTTTTTATTTTTTATATATGTGTATAAAGAAGTAGTAAATAAATTGTTTAATAAATAAAATAAAATTACCAAAAATAAATAAATAATATAATATAATTTTCTAAGTAATTCATCTACAAATCATAATACTAGAATTGGTAAAATTAAGAATTTTTTATTTTATTTTCATGAGCACCAAAGGCATCTCTAGACTCTAGCTAACGATTAAAAATATTCAACGAAAAAAAGAAGCTAACATTCTAACAATCAGAAATTAATGCCTTTTAAGTTTGAACCAAGAGGTAAGGGTTGTTTCATTTGGCTTCCTAGGCCTGTATTTGTCATGCCACCACCAATAATCCTGTGAATCACAGCATCTCCATCTTCCTTGGCTTTTATGGCCTCTTCATAAAAAATGAAACTCCTCTGCCTTTTTCTCCTAGTGTTTGAACTCAACTCGAGCATGTTTTCTGGCTAGTAGATAACCCATTAACGCATAGGTTAAAGAGAAAAGGCGAAAGTGGATGTCCCTGCCTAATTAAGCATTTCTCAAGATTAAAAATAAAGTCATTCACCAACACAGCCAAAGATGCTGTAGAAATGCATGTCTTTATCCAACTTATCAACCTCTCACCAATTCGATAGATAACCCCATTCAATGTTATCATACACTTTAGCAAAATTGGTTAGGAACAATTCACCCTCCCTTCTCTTGAGAAAATCAACCACTTCACTTACTATTAAAATGCAATTCAATATTTACCTCCCATACGTGAAAGCAAATTGATTTGTAGAAATTATATAAGGCATTACCAATTGTAACCTGGCTGCAAGAACTTTATATATTGGACTTTGTAACCTCCCGTAACCTAGAATGCTATTTACGTGTGCCACAACTAGTTTTGGGGTGGTTTTTCTTAAAGAAAACGCTCGAGCAATCTTGGACGCCACAAAATGCACCAAATATTTTATTGGACTCAAATTTTACTAGCAATCTTGGACGCCACAAAATGCAAATTAGGTTTACTGGCAATTTACAGGCGCCAGTTAATGTTGAACACCAATTGAGAACATAACGAGAAAATCTCATGGTAAATAATCTGCAACCTTAATGCCTTTCTGAAACCTTATGGTCGGGGGGTCATTGGAAATTTAACACTTCACCAAACAACATCCATCAGCCCTACAACAACATCAACCAGTCCTACAACAATTAACTCAAACGTAACCAACATGTTAAGTAGGAAGGCCAATCCCAATAATCCAAACCTTGAAAGGCCAATTGGAAACAGAAACACCCACCAGCTTTAGAGACATGGTGTGTGATGAAATCAAACAAACCACACATCTCTAATGTGAAACTGAGGTTACACCCCTAACTAAATTACAAAAGCAAACAAGGAGGGAAGCATGCATCTGCATATATGTGCATTATGAAAGTCAAATTTCTGCTAGTAGGCTGATTATTTATGGAGGTTTGGTGTGTTAGGAACACTAACAGACAAGGCTACAGAAGGAAGTATCCTCCTTTGATAGACTTAGAATCTGAACAGAAAGGTACATCAAGAAAAATAAAACTAAACCATAGTACCAATTTGACTTAGTAATAGAAATATTTTATAGAAATTATAAGAAGGCCTAGGTACCTGCTTTGTTCCTCCAAAACCATTCGAAATTCCTCCATAACTTCATCCCCTTGCAATTTAAACAAGTTAGCCTAGAAAGGATATAAAGCTAAAACAGGTTCCTACTAAATAGTTGCAAAGGGAAAATATTTCATATGAAGACTTTAGCAAACTGAAGCCCTAAACATTTCTTTCATTTATACCCATGTTTCCTTTGTAAACCAGTGTATTTTCCATTTTTGACAGATCCAAATTCAGCACCTCAAAGGCACTTATTCATGAAACAATTTTACAAAGTTATTCTCTAAATTAAAAGGGAGGAACAACTATCGGATGTCCCCAAAAGGACAAGGGAGGAACAACTACGAGTAAGGAGGATAATATATCCTCCTAAGCAACATTGAAAAACCAATGTGAAAGTTGTACCAATTTGATGAAACATACATGAGAAATAAGATAGTTGAGGTTGTTGTAGGTGGGAGGCACTAACATAGTTGCATGAAATAAAATTTGATCCCCAAAAGCAAAGATCCAGCATTGGGTTTACCAAAGATAGAGCTTGAATTTCCCTTTCTAACTCATTATCACTACTCCTATCTAACCCAAGTATTTTAAGAACCTAAACAGCAGCAGCCTTGGCAATGTTTGTCAGCAAAGCTGGGGATTTTATTTTCAGGCTTTTATTTCTTTCAACTTTATTTTCAATTTTATTTCTAGATTAACCTACTGAGATCTTGAATGTTTGTGTTGTCTTACTTTTCTATAAAACTGTAATACCAACCAATGAATAATACAAGAAAACCAGTCACTATAAAGCTAATCTTCAATTCATTCATTACTTTCTAGAAACCAAACCCATCCTTCTCTACTGCTTACTTTAACATCTAATAAAGTACAGAAAGGAAACATAATTATTGAATAAACCAACATTGCAGATAAACTATATGCTTTTCAATTGCTACATTGGTCCATATACTTTTAGCCTTTTAGGCTTGAGAAAATTTAAGTTAATCATGAAATTTACACTTCAATCAATTTAGGAGATGATATATAACTATATTATTAAGTTTGGTTTGGACTAAGGAAAAAAAAGTTTTCAGAAGTACGAGAGGTCGAGAGCATAAGAAATACAAAAAGCTTTTTTATCCAACAATTCAAATAGATGGTGTGCTAGATATGTATCCAATTTTTAAGTTTTTTAATTTTGGATATCTTCTAAATTCTTCTTTGTCATACATATACAGGTTAAACAATAGCAGAAAATATTCAAGTACTGCGGCACCTGCCTGATGAACTCTGTTTTAGCACACATTAAGCATCTATTACAGCTTTGCAGATGATGGCCTCAATAATACTCAACAACACTTTCTAATTAGAATAGAATCCAAAGATCACAGCAAATATAAGGTGGCTTATAAAAAAAAACTACAAATATAAGGTGAATCCAACAACCAGTTATACAAAGCAAAGAGATATAAGCAAAAAAATTCAAAGATGAGGCTTCACCAAAACATCTAACACCCTTCATTCTGTGATAAACAAGTTTCAAGCTTCTGACGCACAAGAAGTCAGTCTTATAAGCTAAGCTTGGAAGGCTCCATAAAATGAAACATATCATGGTGGCGAAACTAGACTCTCATGATAAATCCCTCCATGCCATTGACGTGGTGAACTTCGCTTAATCCTACAACGACGTCCAAATTGGCCATTCTTTGAGTCATACGTAACTAAATAAGAACAAGAACATGGAGTTCTAAGAACAACAAGACCATTTCCCAAAATGCACAAGGGATTAAGATGATGAGGGGCATTGGATCTACAAATAGGGATTCTAGAAATATGGAACTTACGAGGGATCGTCATCACTTTAGTCCAAGACCCCTGAACTCCATAGTCTTTCATCAACCATAGAACTAAGAGAGTTTTGTGAGAAAATTGCCACACATAAAGATAGCTATTGGAGACAGCCAGGTCAATACGCCCAACTTCATCCTCCAGCATAGGAGGTAGCAACAATTTACCATGAGTCTCATTTTCCACGTCAAGCGAACTAATCATCCATTTACCAGAACCATCACCTTTTGCAGTAAGCCAATGCAGATTACCATTCACTAATGTCTGGCGCGAACCCCAACTAGAACCCCAACCGGCACTAGCGACACCAAACGGGAGATCCTGAATCGGTGTTCTCCAATTACTTTCACCAAAGGTATAAAGCCTACCCACCATTTTAATAATACCATAACCAACTTCAACCCCAAATGCTAGCACCTTGTACTTGTCATTGACTTTATCATAGCCAACAAATGCATTCTGGATACCAATCTGGTAAAAGGGTTCCACAATCTAAAACAATCATTAACATCACACAAACACAGTAATCCATTGATTGAACCTACAAAATGGTTGTACTCTCCTTCCATCTTAAATTTACGTTTTTCATTAAGGGTTGGTGGGTTTTTGAAGAATGAATTCATAGAATATGTAACAACCTTGCTCGAATCTTCGGAAACTAAGGCCAATCGAGGGTGGGTCATGATTGTACCTGAGTTTGAGGTGTGAAGGTGATCTTTCCCAAATTGGGGATGGGTTCGTCTAGTAACGCCGGCGGTGACAGCCTCCGTGACATGGCGGCGGCGGTTTCAATGCTATCAAGCACCACACTTTCCCTGCTCGGACTTATATTCTTCACAACTTCACGTCATTTTGTGATTTAACTATTTATATGGGTGAGTGAGTGGGGTGATGTGTAGATTTTAATTAAAGTGTTATTCAAAGAAACCTTGAGGTAGGGGTGTTCGCGGATTGGATTGGATCGGTTTTGAGGAGAAAAATCATCCGATCCGATCTCATCGGTTTTATGATTTTGTCATCCAATGGATTTTTTACTAAATTCAAATCCGAACCAATCCGATCCGATCTATAGCGGTTTGGATTTGATTGGATTGTTCGGTTTTTGTTTCACTTTTTTTTACTTTGAAATTGTGTTGTATAAATTTTAAAAATACATAATATATGATAAATACAATGATACATAATTTATAACATTAATATAACATTCATAAATTATAACATAGTCAATCAATTTTAAAATTATGATTATAATTGTTTACTTTGATGCATGTATATAGTAAACTTTGATGCATGTTTGATATAATCAATATATATACAATAAATATGTACTATGTAAGTGTAAATGGAATGATATATTGATATATGTATAACTAAAAGTATACATATTTGTGAATGTTCGGTTTGGATTGGATTGGTTCGGTTTTGGAAATCAAATCCGAAATCTGATCCGATCCAATAAATAATTTCGGTTTTTTCAATTTTCAATCTGTTCGGTTTTCGGTTTGATTGGATTTCGGTTTTTTTGGATCGGTTTGTCGGTTTTGTTTGGATTGGTTCGGTTATGAACACCCCTACCTTGAGGGGTGTGAATGAATGGGTTAAACTATTTATATTCTTTTGGCATGCTCAGTTCAGCATTGACAACTTGTTGCATTGGTTTTGGTTTGATATGGCATTCAATGAATGAGATTTTCTAACTCTGTTTTTCTGGTAGTGAAGAAACTAGTTAATTAAGATGTTTAGAAGACAATAGGAATGGTTCTCTTTTGTTTACATCTCTCTCAGAGTCAGTTGAGTAATCAACATAGAGCATATGAATATTTAACATAATGTCCTATCTAAATGTAGATTTCAGAACAATTTTCAGAAAGCTGTAATTGTTTACTCACTATATAGCCAAACATTTTTCTAGCTTCAAGTCTAAGGTCTTCAAATGTGGCATGCAGCTCATCAGTTAGTTTCTACAGTTCTACTTAAGTGATGTAATGTGATGATTGGCATACTAAAATTATCCAAGCATTGGGAGTGAACAAAGTTTGTTATATGCTGAAGTTACGTGGTCTGCTACTACACTAATCAAAATAACTCGTTAACATTTCTCAGCTACATTAGTGAGCTTTAGGTATGCAGTGTTACAACTTACAATAAATAAAGAAAAGTGCGATTGAGATGATTGATTCTACGATACATCTTTGCAAATATTGGCCTCAATAACACTCAACAACACTCTTTCTAAACATATAAAAAAGGAAAAAGATCATCACTAAAAATATAAGGTGAATCCAACCATATCAATAATACAAGATAAAGAGATATAAGCAAAGAATTCGAAGAAGAGATTTCACCAAAACAACTCAAACTATGTAATCTATGATAATAAAGTTATATGTAGAGCTTGGAAAGCTCTGTACAAATGCAACATATCATGGTGGTGAGACTAAACTCTCATGATAAATTCCTCCGCGCCATATCATTGGTGAACTTCGCGTAATCCTACAACAACGTCTAAATTTGCCATTATTTGAGTCATAGGCAACTAAGTAGGAATGGGAACATGTAGCTGTAAGAAGAACAACACCATTTTCCAAAATGCACAAGGGTCTAAAATCAGGAAAGTCTTTCTTGTAATAACATCTAGAAATATGGGATCTGGAAAAATGAAAATTGTAAGGAATTGTCAATTTGTCATCAATTTAGTCCAAGACTCTTGAACTCCATACTCTTTCATCACCCATAAAACTAAACGAGAAGTTTTATAGTAAAAGAGTTGACACACATAGAGATAATTATTGAAGACATACAGCTCAAGCCAATAGTTATTCTCGTGACATTCCAGTTTATTAAATTGAGGAGGTAGCAGTATTTCACCATAAGTCTCTTTTTCCACATCAAAGGAAATAATCACTGGTTTACTAAAATCATTCAACCAATGCAGATTGCCATTCACACTCACATATGTCATACACTTAGCATTAGCAGGACATGGGAGATCCTGAATCGTTTTCCAATAACTTTCACCAAAGGTATAAAGTTTGGCCACGATTTTACCACCATCGACCCCAAATACTAGCACCTTGTACTTGTTGTTCGCTTTATCATATCCAAAAAAAACGTCATAATAGAACATAAGATTTTCGGGAAAAAGAGTGGGCGGCGATCTTTTAGACTCCAATCTGATAGCAGGGTTACACAATCTAAAACAACCATTATAATCACGCAAACATCAATCCATTGAGTGAACCTATAAAAATGTGCTTGCCTCCAATCTTGAAGGTCAGTTTTTCAGTAAGGGTTGGTGGGTTTTGAAAGAATGAATTCATAGAATATGTTGTGGCCTTGGTTGAATAATCGTAAACTAAGACCAACCGCTTGTGGTTCATGATTGTATTTGAGGCATGAAGGTGGTCATTGACAAATTGGGTATGAGAGATTAGAGTTTTCCATAATTTACACACGCACCTAAATTGCAAAAGGGATTTCACCGGAAGCTTCACTAAGATCTCATAGATGAGTTCGTCCGGTAAGACCGGCAACCGCGACAGACTTGGTGACATAAGGACGGTGGTGATTTCAAACATACGGTTCAATGCTATCTGCAATCACACTTTTATATCCCTGCAATGCTGCCCTACATTAACAGAATTGCTCAATTTTAAAACGATTTTCTTAGATCCCTAAAAATAACGATTTTCTTAGAGATAAGCCCATAATAACATTAAGTAAATATGCTCCTTAAAAATAAAACCAAATCTAAATATTTTTCTTTTAACGTGACTAAATCTAAATATTATCCCCATGGATATATCCTTTGAAATTATAAAAGCCTGATATACGTGATCTTCATGATTCTTAATAAGTAAAACTCCAAACAAATCAATCCGAATAAAAAGTATATACGGTAAACATTTATATAAAATTGATAAAATAAATAAGAAAAAGGAGGTGCATGCACGGATAGTATAAAGCTTTTTTTTTTTAATTTTTGTTGGATTTCTATCTCAGAAATCCCTTGAACGCAATTGATTATCACAATCAATGCTAGATTTAGGAACAATCAACACAAGAATGAATCTTGAAGTAAACGTAGGAAAGAATGAAGCTCTGATTGAATGAAGAAGATGAATATTATTGATACACTGCACTCACATACAGTGAGTGCCTTTTATTCATTACACGGGGATCACAATTAACAACATACAGACTCTGAAGGACCAACTAATAAACTCTCTAAAAACACAAGGACCTAATCTGAATTACCACTAATTCCAACACTCCCCCTTAATTCAGAATACTCTCAGCAGATACAATCTTCAGCTTCTTACACAAAGCTGCAAACCTCTCAGGCCTTAATGGCTTTGTAAACAGATCTGCAAGCTGGTCCTCAGTTGGACAATGAACCAACTCTAGTTTCCCTCTTGTGACTTGGTCCCTCAAGAAATGAAAACGAGTCTCTATATGCTTACTTCTTCCATGAGCCACAGGATGCTTGGCAAGATCAATAGCTGACTTATTGTCAACCAGCAACTTCATAATTCCAGAAGTTCTCAGTCCAATTTCCTCCATCAATGTGTTAATCCATAGAGCTTGACATGCACCAAATGAAGCTGCAACATACTCAGCTTCACAAGATGAAAGTGCTACTATTGGCTGCTTCTTGGAACACCATGAGATTGGTGCATCACCACACAAAAACACATAGCCTGTAGTACTTTTCCTATCATCCTTGTCTCCACTCCAGTCACTGTCGACATGACCTGTGACTTCCTTCTTCACATTGTAAGCATTTCCTGGAAACAACACACCATGACTAAGGGTTCCTTTAATGTATCTAAGTATCCTCTTGGCAGCTAGATAATGAGACTCTTTAGGATTCTCCATAAACTTGCTCACAAGTCCCACACCATAGCTAATTTCAGGTCTACTACAACACAGATACCTTAAAGAACCCACTAGTTGCTTGAACAATGTAGAATCAACTGACTTCCCAGTATCTGCCTTAGTCAGAACAGTACCACACTCCACTGGAGAAGTCACAGCATTACACTCAGCTAGATTAAACCTCCTCAATACCTCAGCCGCATACTTCCTTTGGCTCATGAAAATTCCTTGCTTAGTCCTGAGAAATTCAATTCCCAAGAAAAATGAAAGCTCTCCCATGTCACTCATTTCAAATTCAGATTCCATCTTCTCCTTAAATTCAACTATCTCATCTTCACTGCTCCCAGTAACCAAGAGATCATCCACATACAGACACACTATGATCATTCCAGTGTTCTTTGATCTCTTGACATATACACCATGCTCAGAGATGCATTTTACAAATCCCAACTGATTCAGAAAACCATCAATCCTCTTGTTCCATGCTCTAGGAGCCTGCTTGAGTCCATACAAGGCTTTATACAACCTATAAACCTTGTGCTCATCACCATTAACCTCAAAGCCAGGAGGTTGTTGGACATATACCTCTTCATCAAGAGGTCCATTGAGAAATGCAGATTTAACATCGAGCTGATGCAACCTCCAATTCTTAAGACTAGCAGTAGCAACAACCATCCTTACAGTTTCCATTCTGGCCACAGGAGCAAAAACATCAGTGTAGTCAAGCCCTTCCTTCTGTTGAAAACCCCTTGCTACAAGCCTGGCCTTATACCTAGCTATAGAGCCATCTGACTTTAACTTGGTCTTATAGACCCATTTCACAGAGATAGCCTTCTTCCCTTTTGGTAAATCAACAAGACTCCAAGTCTTATTCTTCTCAATAGAACCAAGATCTTCCTTCATAGCTAAGATCCAATTATCATGATGAAAAGCCTCTTAAACACTCACTGGCTCAATCTCAGCATTCAAAGCTAGATGAACCAGATCACCTTCATGTGTAACCTCATTGTCAGGAAATAGCACATAGTCATCTAACCTAGCAGGCAAGTGTCTTGATCTTTGAGTCCTCTGAACCACATCACCAGTAGGAAGATTCACAGTTCCTTGTACAGCTGATTCGCTTGATCCTTCATTCACATCTGTTTCAGCATCAGGTAACAACTCAGGAAAATTAAACTGAACTTTTGCACTGGATCCCACTGCTTCATCATCAGGCCAATCCCATGTTGTTTCTTCATCAACAACAACATCTCTACTAATGATTATACCATTTGTCACAGGGTTAAGTAGTCTATAAGCACTTGTAGAGTGATACCCCACTAGAAGTAGCTTCTCACTCTTGTTGTCCAGTTTCTTCCTCCTTTGATCTGGCAAGTGTCTATAACACACAAATCCAAAAACCTTAAAATGTTTCACAATTGGCTTCAAACCTGTCCAAGCTTCCTCAGGTGTCAAAGACTTCAATCTTTTGGTAGGACACCTGTTGAGAATGTAAGTGGCAGTAGATACAGCTTCACCCCACAGTTTCATTGGTAACTTCTTGCTACTCAACATACTTCTCACCATGTTAGCAATAGTTCTATTCCTCCTCTCAGCCACTCCATTATGCTGAGGAGTATATGGAGCTATTATTTCATGATAAATTCCAGCTTCTTCACAAAATGCTTTCATCTCCTTTGAAACATACTCACCTCCACCATCTGTTCTCAGGGTTTTTATGCTTCTACTGCTTTGCTTCTCAACTAACATCTTGAACTTCTTAAAAATCTCAAACACTTCTGACTTTCTGGTTAGTAGATAGGTCCACATTTTCCTAGTATGATCATCAATAAAAGACACAAAATATCTATTACCACCTGATGACACAACCTCAAAAGGTCCACACACATCAGAATATACCACATCCAATGCATCCTTAGAATTCACTGGCATACTCTCATGAAAAACATTTCTAGGCTGCTTGCTCAATAAACAACCTTCACACAACTGACCAGAGACCTTTACCAGTGGAAGACCCTTCACCATATCTTCATTATGGAGCTGATTCAAGCCTTTGAAATTCAGATGACCATATCTGAGATGCCAAAGCCTATCCATATTTGAAGTACTTGCTTTCATACACTGTGCATCACTAGTGTTGAGATCAACCTGAAAAGTCTTGGTTGTTGCCAATGCTAATCTCAAAATCAACCTATACTTTGGATCAAACACTAACAGATTCTTCCCTTTAGTCTTCAATGAATAGCCTTTCTCAACCAACTGCCCTAGGCTAATCAAGTTATGTTTCACACTGGGAACATACAACACATCTGTGATAAATGCTTGTTTTCCATTCTTCTTTTTGATAAGAATCCTTCCAATACCAGTTGATCTAATAGTGCTATTGTCAGCAAACCTAACACTACTAGATTTCCTCTCATCCAAGTCAACAAACCACTCTTTGTGACCAGTCATATGAGATGAACAGCCTGAGTCTAAGTACCAGGTGTTCTCATCAAGCATGTGAGAACTAACAGCAGAATTTACAACTTCACTACCAATAAGGCTAGGAATTTGAATAAAACTACTACTAGATTCATCATCAGGGACAACAAACAATACCTGCTCACCATCTGATTCATCATCTTCATGAGCAGAATAAGCTCGATCATCACCACTTGTCTTGTTACCCTTCTTCTTATTTTTGCATTCATAAGCATAGTGTCCATACTTTTTACATGCAAAACACTGAACACTCTTCTTGCTTTTTCCTTTCTTGAACTTATCTTTATCCTGATTCTTTTCCTTGGAATCCCACTTCTTCTTGGATTCACCTTCATCCTCATGTGAAGACTGCCCAGAATCCTTGTTCTTCCAATTCTTCTCCTTGAAGGTCTTAGAGTTGCTACTCCACTTCTTCTTGCTGGTACCACCATGAGCATACAATGCTTGTTCAGTTTCTCTGTCAGACTCTCTCAGATTCAATCTTATTTCATGAGCCTCCAATGAACCTTGAAGCTCCTCAACCTTCATTGTATCCAAATCCTTAGACTCCCTTATAGTAGTAACTATATGATCAAATCTTGTAGTCAAAGATCGAAGAACCTTTTCTACAAGCATTTGATCATTCATAGTCTCTCCATTCGTCTTCATTTGGTTTGTCAAGGTCTGAAGTCGAGTAAAAAACTTAGAAATCGTCTCTGATTTCTCCATCTTCAGAGCTTCATACTGTCTTCTGAGAGTCTGCAACTTGACCTTCTTCAATTTTGCCACACCTTCGTAGCTCTTGTTCAGAATATCCCACGCCTCCTTCGACGTTTTCGCCGCTGCAATTTTCTCAAAATTTGCAGGGTTAACACACTGATGGATAATGAACAGAGCCCGCATATCTTTCTTCTTCAGCTCCTTATGAGCAGCGCTTTGCTCCGCCGTTGGTTCCGCCGGTAGAGCATCATACCCAGAAGTCACCATCTCCAGAACATCTTGAAACCCGAAGATGACAAGCATCTGGGTATTCCACCGTTCCCAATCACTCTTGCCGTCAAGAACCGGCAACGAAGCTGGGAAATTGCCATTCGTTCCAGCCATCACCTTAAAAGAAGCGTCCACTTCCACCGGAGCTTCCAACGGAGCAAGCACCTCCGTTGTGACTGATTCACACTCCGTCGTAGATCGCCGTGCACGGGTGGTGGCTCACGTCGCCGGATCGTGAAGCTCTTGATACCACTGTTGGATTTCTATCTCAGAAATCCCTTGAACGTAATTGATTACCACAATCAATGCTAGATTTAGGAACAATCAACACAATAATGAATCTTGAAGTAAACGTAGGAAAGAATGAAGCTCTGATTGAATGAAGAAGATGAATATTATTGATACACTGCACTCACATATAGTGAGTGCCTTTTATTCATTACACGGGGATCACAATTAACAACATACAGACTCTGAAGGACCAACTAATAAACTCTCTAAAAACACAATGACCTAATCTGAATTACCACTAATTCCAACAATTTTCCGGTGTAAAAAAAAAACGTATAAAGCTTTTTATACAGTAAATCAATTAGATTTTTTATAAAAATACTTGTAAGTTGTAAGATTTTTTTTTTTGAAAATTAAGTTGTAACATCAATCAGATTAATTTAAAATACATGTATGTATCATCAACTAGTTAAATTAAAGAGTTTAATTTTGATGCACCGACGGTGTAAAGCTTTTTTACACTGTCAACCAATCAGATTTCAAGGATGTGACATGTCAATTAATGAAATTAAATGAAAAGAGATATTTTCTCATATTCTTGAAATCTGATTGGTTGACGGTGTAAAAAAACTTTACACCGTCGGTGTATCAAACTTTTTCTCTAAATTAAATGTTTTCCGATGTATCGGAAAAAAAAAAACTAGTTAAATTAAATAAAAAAATTGATTTTTCACGCATAGGGATGGCAATTTTGCCCAAACCCATGAGTACCCGCCCGAACCCGATCCGATTTGACGGGTAAAATCCGAGTTGACTGGATTTGGGTTTGGGTTTTGCCCGTTACTGTAGTCATTTATAGGTTTGGGTTTGGTATTAGTTAAATCCGTGTCCATACCCGCCCAAACCCGAACCCAAAAATACCCGAAACATAAAATTACAAGAAAACCCTCATACATATATATATTTATAAACTTTGTTCTTAGTGTTTGATGATTAATTGTACTTTTGTATGTTTGAGAAAGTAAACTCTAAACTATTGTTGTCTCACTTTAGTGATGGATGAGGATGATGAATAGTTTTTTTGTTTTCTTTCTATGAATTTTACTTTTTTTTTATATGAAAGTAAGTTCTGGATTGAGTTGCTACGTAACTAATGGGTTTGGGTTTCGGGTAAATCCGAAACCCAATGGATTTAGGCATGGATTTCATTTTATCGCCCATAAGGTTTGTGTTTGGGTTTGGGTTTGGGTTCTGGGATTTGAGTTTGGGTTTGGTAATTATAAAACCAGTGCCCGATCCTACCCGTTGTCATCCCTATTCTCGCATCTTAATTGAAGTATGATTGGATAATTGGGAATCACAGTGCACCCAAATTATTCTCTAGAACTCAAAGGAATAAAATTATATTTTACTACTTAACAATTTTTGTGATTTTATTTTTATATTTAATTTTCATGAATTTTTCTTTTCTTTTTATTAAAATAATTAAATGAAATATTGCACAACAAAAACATCTTTTTGGTACAACGAGTGGTTGGTTCAAATGGTACATGTTTGATTCTCCTTAAGCAAGGTCTCGGGTTCGAGCCTTGGATGAAAAAAAAAAACTTCATTGGGATAATTAGTTACATTGATGCGGATGCTCCCGATTCAAACAGGATTGTCTTTCGAAGGAGGACACCTTTCTTACACGAAAAAAAAATAAAATTGGTCTGTGCACAACAAAACATCTGAGTACCTTCAAATTAGATTAACTTCCTTTAAAAAAGGAATTAGAATAATTTGTCTTTTTAAAAAATGGTAACTAACTAATCTAATTCTCCAAACTTTTTCTTTCAGTTCTTTTAAATTATCTATCTTATTAAGTTTGTGGTTATCAATCAGATTAATTGAATTCAATCCTATATCCGTTGGAAGATTTGGATTGAATTATTTTTTTATATATGTATATAAAGAAGTAGTAAATAAATTGTTTAATAAATATAAAATAATATAATTTACTAAGTAATTCATCTACAAATCATAATACTAGAGTTGGTAAAATTAAGGATTTTTTATTTTATTTTCATGAGCACCAAAGGCATCTCTAGACTCTAGCTAACGATTAAAAATATTCAACGAAAAAAAGAAGCTAACAATCAGAAATTAATGCCTTTTAAGTTATTTTTTTTTTTACAGCAATGCCTTTTAAGTTTTAACCACGAGGTATAAGGGTTGTTTCATTTGGCTTCCTAGGCCTGTATTTGTCATGCCACCACCAATAATCCTGTGAATCACTGCATATCCATCTTCCATAGCTTTTATGGCCTCTTCGATCATAAAAAATGAAAATCCTCTTCCTTTTTCTCCTAGTGTTTGAACTCGACTCGACTCCAACAAACATGTTAAATAGGAAGGCCAATCCCAATAATCCAAACCTTGAAAGGCCAATTGGAAACAGAAACACCACCAGCTTTAGAGACATGGTGTGTGTTGAAATCAAACAAACCACACATCTCTAATGTGAAACTGAGGTTACAGCCCTAACTAAATTACAAAAGCAAACATGGAGGGAAGCATGCATCTGCATATATGTGCATTATGAAAGTCAAATTTCTGCTAGTAGGCTGATTATTTATGGAGGTTTGGTGTGTTAGGAACACTAACAGACAAGGCTACAGAAGGAAGTATCCTCCTTTGATAGACTTAGAATCTGAACGTACAGAAAGGTACATCAAGAAAAATAAAACTAAACCATACCAATTTGACTTAGTAATAGAAATTCTGACCGAAATATTTTATAGAAATTATAAGAAGGCCTAGGTACCTGCTTTGTTCCTCCAAAACCATTCGAAATTCCTCCATAACTTCATCCCCTTGCAATTTAAACAAGTTAGCCTAGAAAGGATATAAAGCTAAAACAGGTTCCTACTAAATAGTTGCAAAGGGAAAATATTTCATATGAAGACTTTAACAAACTGAAGCCCTAAACATTTCTTTCATTTATACCCATGTTTCCTTTGTAAACCAGTGTATTATTAAGTTTGGTTTGGACTAAGGAAAAAAAAAAGTTTTCAGAAGTACGAGAGGTCGAGAGCATAAGAAATACAAAAAGCTTTTTTATCCAACAATTCAAATAGATGGTGTGCTAGATATGTATCCAATTTTTAAGTTTTTTAATTTTGGATTTCTTCTAAATTCTTCTTTGTCATACATATACAGGTTAAACAATAGCAGAAAATATTCAAGTACTGCGGCACCTGCCTGATGAACTCTGTTTTAGCACACATTAAGCATCTATTACAGCTATGCAGATGATGGCCTCAATAATACTCAACAACACTTTCTAATTAGAATAGAATCCAAAGATCACTGCAAATATAAGGTGGCTTATAAAAAAAACTACAAATATAAGGTGAATCCAACAACCAGTTATACAAAACAAAGAGATATAAGCAAAAAAATCCACAGATGAGGCTTCACCAAAACAACTAACACCCTTCATTCTATCATAATCAAGTTTCAAGCTTCTGACGCACAAGAAGTCATATAAGCTAAGCTTGGAAGACTCCATAAAAATGAAACATATCATGGTGGTGAAACTAGACTTTCATGATAAATCCCTACATGCCATTGAAGTGGTGAACTTCGCTTAATCCTACAACGACGTCCAAATTGGTCATTCTTTGAGTCATACGTAACTAAATAAGAACAATAACATCCCGTTCTAAGAACAACAACACCATTTCCCAAAATGCTCAAGGGTATTAGGCGAGGAGCATCGCATCTACAAATACGGTATCTAGACTTGAGAGGGATCGTCATCACTTTAGTCCAAGATTCCTGAACTCCATACTCTTTCATCAACCAAAGAACTAAACGAGTTTTGTGAGAATATTGCGACACATAAAGATACTTATTGAAGACATGCAGGTCAAGACTCCAAATTTCACCCTCCAGCTCAGAAGGTAGCAACATTTCACCATGAGTCTCCTTTTCCACGTCAAAAGAAATAATCACCAATTTATCAGAACCATGACCTGGCCCAAGCCTAGGCAGCCAATGCAGATTACCATTCAGAAATGTCTGACGCGAGTCCCAAGAACTCCTGGCACCAAACGAGAGATCTTGAGTCATTGTCCTCCAATTACTTTCACTTTCACCAAAGGTATATAGTCTGGCCGAGAGTTTAAAAGCACCATCAACCCCTAATGCTAGCACCTTGTACTTGTCATTCACTTTATCATAGCCAAAAAATGCATTATTAGGGATCCAGTGTCTACTAATCTCTTTAGGAAAAGCAAGGGATTTCCTGGAAACCAATTTGGTAGAAGGGTTGTACAATGTAAAACAACCATTATTAATATCACGCAAACACAGTAATCCATTGATTGAACCTACAATATGGTTGTACTTTTCTGCCATCCTAAATTTACGTTTTTGAGAAAGGGTTGGTGTGTTTTGGAAGAATGAATTCATAGAATATGTTGTGGCCGTGTTCGAATCATCGTAAACTAAGGCCAATCGAGGCTGGGTCATGATTGCACCTGAGATTGAGGAGTCAAGGTGATCTTTCGCAAATTGAGGATGGGAAATTAGGGTTTTCCATGATTTGCATACGCAATTGAATCGCTGTAGGGATTCCACCGGAAGCTTCAGAAGGATCTCGTAGATGAGTTCGTCTGGTAACGCCGGCGGTGACAGCCTCCGTGACATGGTGGCGAGGCGGTGGTTTTGAACGTCGCCACTCTCTCCCTGCTAGAAATTATGGGCTCGTTTGGCACGTCGTATTAGGCATGATAGTATAAGCTTATACAATACATTATGAGTTTATCCATTGTTTGGTGATGACATTGTATTGTATAAGCTTATCCATCAAAGTCCCCTTATACGTTAAAATGACGTATTATTTAATTCATCATGCGAGTGATGGATAAGGCATGATAAGGTTGTGATGTATAAGTCACCATCACCACCACCCTCTATTGCTGCCAACTTACACCACCATTGACACTACCACCGCCACCACCCGATCACCGTCGTCGCCGCCACCACCACCATAATCACTGCCACCACCACCCTATCGCCACCACCACCACCATTGCCTCCACCCTCCACCGTCGCCGCCACCCTACTAAGCTTCCACCGCCTTACCACCACCACCACACCCTATCGTCGCCAACACCACAACCACCATCGCTGCCACCACCGCCACCATCCGATCACCACCACCGGTGTTGCCGCCACTGCCACCACCACCGCCGCCGCCCTACCGCCACCACGGACACCACAACCACCACCCTATCGCCACCACCACCATAATCGTCGTCACCACTCTATTGCCACCACCGCCCCCACCGACACCACAACCACCACCCTATCGCCACCACCACCACCATTGCCTCCACCACCGCCTTACCACCGCCTTACCACTACCACCCTATCATCGCCACCACCACAACCACCATCGCTGCCACCACCACCACCAACCTATCTCCACTGTCACCACCACCGCCACCAACACCAACCTACCACCATTGCCACCACCACCAACAACCTACCACTACTTCCATCACCACCGCCACCACCGTTATAATCACCTCCATATTTGATTTTTATTATATACCATTATTCAATACTTCATTAAACATAAAATTGCATTAATTTAAACGATATGGTAAATTATACAGAGTATGTCCAAACGCTTGATAGTATAAGAAAGTTATCAGGGCTTATACTATCAGGCCTAATACTATCAGGTCTTATACTATCAAGCCTTATACTATACATCGCACCAAACGGGCCCTATATATTCTTCCCAACTTCACAATATTCTGCACCTGAGTATTACTATTTGCATTAAATTGATTTTTGGTTTTCTTATTTAACCTTTTAGTGACTTTTCTGTTTTTCTTTTACAGGAGGAAAATACTCAAAATAGTAACTTTTCTGTTTGAAGATCGGGGTCAAATTAATTTTTCTAGATCTTATTTTATTCTTAAAAAATACTAAATTAATATTTAAGTGCATAATAAAAACATACTTTGTTATAGGGAAAAGCCCATATTAAAATTCATACATCACTCTTAAAAATTATATTTTTTAAAAAAAATACAAGTAATATTTTTTTAATCAGACAACGCAAAGAAGTATCTGACACGTGTCGTGTCGTTGTCATTCGTGTGTCGGTGTTCGACACTTCACTCCATATATAAGAAGTGTGTGTGCTTCATAGGTTTTTACAAACTTTATGGAAACTTACTAACAAACAATGTTGTCATTACTACACCGATAACTTTATTTTTAAGTAAGCTTTCGACAACGTTGTCCTCAATAAATTTTAGACACTATAAGAAACATGGCATTTACGAACAGTCTGTTACTGAAGGGCACAAATTTGTCATTGATCGACTAATTTACCGACGGTTCAACCTCAATATTGATTTCTCAATTAGCATTTGTCATGACTTACTTTGCCTTAAAAAATGACTTATTCATCACTAAGGAGTCAGATCCTTCATTTAAGTTCGGGCTTCTCTCATTTATTCACGCTTCAATTTCTCTTTTATTTTATTAACAATTACTTTTTTATTTCTCTATTTATTTTCATATCATCATTTACCGTATCGTATCTCTTGTTCCTAGATGTAAGAGGGTTTGAGGCGTAAAGAAAGTTTATTTTAACTTATTCACACCTCATTTATTATTTCATCTCATTTCTACTCACTTTCTTTTCTTATATCTTTCATTTCCTCTTCATATCACATAATCTACTAATGGCCAAAAAGTCTTGGGCATTGACCTCGTCATGAAATATTACTAACAATTTTTTAAAACTCATCAATAATTTATACGTTTTAAACCATCACACATTTTTTTTTCTTCTCTTCGTATCTCTCACTTTATGTGTTACCATGAGTTTGAGAGAAGTGTGAATAAACATTAACTTGACACTGAGCTAAAATATCACTCATGTGAATCCCACTAAATCGGAAATGCGACTCATGTTTTCAATGGACTCTAGTCACTCTACTAATAAAAAAATGAGAGTCTTGTTACCATTTTGTTCCACCTATATTTTCTCTTTACCTAAAGGTTTAAGGGCCTCTTCTTCTCTCTCTCGCCTCTGCAACTTCCAACTGCACCTGTGAATTTCACCGAGCATAATGAATCGACGCGCGAACGTTTCACTCTTCAACTCATTCTTCAGAATCGGACACTCTGTTCGCCAATCTCCAATACCCACTTCACTGATTCCCTTCACATCATCGACTCACATCATCCCCGCTTCAAATTTCCACTCTATATCCAAATTCGCGATTATGCACAATCTGAGAAGTTTCTGTGGTGGGTCGAGCGAGGTTGATCAGAACAAAGAGGTGGACACCATCAACCTCAAGTTTGTAGAAGCGAGGGAAGAGATAGATATGGCCTTGGAGTCCAAAGAGACTGTGTATTTCAATGAAGAAGCTGAGTGTGCTCGTGCTGCTGTCAATGAGGTTGTGGGCATGTTTGAACGATTGTTGGCGAGGTTGCCGGAGAAGGATAGAGCAGCTTTGCAGAGATCAATGGGTTTGAAGATTGAACAGTTGAAAGCTGAGCTTCAACAATTGGATGAGTAAGAGTAAGACACTTTTCTTTATTTGATGGTTGTTGCTTATGCTAGTCAATGAGTTTAGCTCAGGGATTCTTAGGGTATTTAATTTTGGTGTAATTTTAAATAAATAGATTGAAAGCCATCTTTGATGATGGTATGTGTTTGGATAACAATTGAATGCAACATGTAGGATGAATGAATGAAGTGAAAAATATTAAATGTAATGCAATTAAAGTGTGATTAGAAATAACTACTGTCTAAATGGTTAGTAGGGTTAATTACCCTTGATTGGCTGTAATCTACTACTTCTTATTCTCGCATTACTGTAGCTATAAAACATCTAATCACAGCTTGACACCTGTCTTTATTTGACTTAGTTCTGTTTGTTTTTTTTTTTTTTCAAGTGAACGAGTCTAGAACGACGTCGTTTTGCCTCCGACACTGTTCATCCCTGACTCCCGTGAACCCTAAGTCTCTAATCGCGTGTCTTCTCTTCCTCTCTACCTACTCCGCCGTACGATCCACCTCCGTCTGATTTCGAGCCTTCTCTCTCACAACCGTCACTTAATCTAGGTGTGGTTCCGTGTTAGCCTTCGTCCTTCAACCTCTCTGTCAGCAATCCATCAATAGAGTCTCTTCCGATTGATCTAATGAGGAATTGCTTTCTGCAGCCGCTTGATCTTTATTTGAAGCCAACTTTGCCTTCGATTAATGGTGAACCAATCCCTGATCTACAACACAATTGGTTTACTGTTGATTTGTCATCCTCCTCACGAAAACCCCAACTACTATGGTTGAATGCATCAGCTGAAGTTGTATACTCTATCAAATGGTCAGTATCAATCCCAATCTTCATTTATTTTATTCATTTTGTTTAATTTCTGTGTCAGTGTATTGTGTTCTGTTGTTGTCAGTTCAGTTTTAAAATTTGGCTATAAATACCCCTGTTGTGAACCCTCATTCTCATCATTCCCATATCCCAATCCTTCTGGTTGAAACCCTTTTCTTCTATTCTTCTATTTTATCTCATTCATTGATCTACCTGATTCTTGCTGTGTTGTATTCTTACTGTGCTTTTACTGATTCTGTCTTTGCAGAGATGAACTCCATTCGAAGTTTATGCCCTGGTCGACAAGCATGGAAAATCAGAGCTAGAGTTATTAGAAAGTGGGAGATGGCACCTAATGCTGAACCTTCCAAACCTTATGCTATGCAGCTTGTGTTGATTGATTCAGAGGTATTTTGTTTTACTTTATTTTAGTAGTCATTGATTTTACTTTTCATCCTCATGATATTGGTGTATTTATATGAACTTCATGATTATTTGTCAGGGTTGCAAAATAGAGGCAAATATTAAAAAGTATTTGATGAGCAAATTCCAGAGGGATATAGTTGAAGGAAATGTTTACATTTTTACATTTTTCGTTTTGGTGGACAACAATGGTGCTTATCGTGCTGCTGAACATGAGTACAAAATTTTGTTCAATAGTAAGACTAAGGTCCAAATTGACCAGTGTGATACCATTCCAATGCTTGGGTTAACATTGAAGGATACATCTGAAATTAAGATGACTATGGGGGAGTCTGACTACCTTATGGGTTAGTTTGTCTTATTTGTGTTTATTTAACAACATCCAACATTTTATTTAATGAGTACTATACCTGTTCAATATTTTGATACATTTATTATGTGTTTTCTTTGGTAGATATTATTGGGTTGGTCACAGCTGTATCTGATGAGCAACAATTTCCAAAGTCTGGAAATGTTACTAGAAGAATTGAAATGGAGATTACTGATGACAAGTATGTTGGTTTTATCTTTTTGGCTATTCATTTTTTTCATTTACAAGTATTTGATTAGCATATTGAAAGTTGTTATTTATTATTTTTGACAGGGGAAAGATCAAGATGTCTTTATTTGGCAAGTACGTTGATATGGTTAAAGGATTTCTTGCTGCTGATGGAGTTCGACTTGCAGTTATTGTTGTGCAATTTGCCAAAGTTAAGACATACAGAGGTATAATATGCAAAACAAATTTTAGAACATGTCTATAGCTTCTTTTATTAGGATAGCAGGTTTAGTAGTTTGACCAATTTCATAATATTCCTATGTAGGAGAAGTTGTTATTCAAAATGTTATGCAAGCTACTAAGTTGTTTTGGAATGCTGATATTCCTGAAGTTTCTGTTTTTCGTGATGGGTAATATGTTTGAACTTTTATAATATATTCATGTTCTATTAGATTACTCATTGATTTATGACCTAACTATATTTTCATATATTCTGAAGTATTGCCTTACATGGTCTTGATTCTGATTTGCCTATTGGTAAAATTGGTGGTGGATTCCGCAATGTGCCTGCCAATGAGGAGTTTATTAGCATGTATCCTAAGAAGAATATTGTGGAGTTGCATGACACAGCTGAGGTATTATACTAATTTTTGTTTCATTGCTGTTTTGGTATTTTATATCAAGTATAATTAATTGTGTTTTACTTGAATGCTACCAATATAGGAGGGTTTGTTCATAGTCCTAGGAAAGATTAGTGGATTAATTGAGGGTGAGAAGTGGTGGTATGCATCTTGCCAATGCCGCAAAGCTGTGACTATTGAAGATGGTCTTTATTACTGTGGTTCTTGCTGCACTCATGTTGTTGAGTTTACTCCCAGGTATGATGTGTTTAATGTTTAATGTGTTTATTCTGTTAGTTGATTGAGATTTTATTTGATTGTGCAGATTTCGCCTCAAGTTTGAGGTTTGTGATGGAGATGAACTTGCTACATTTGTCATGTTTGACACAGATTGTCAAAATATGCTTGGGAAAAGCTGCAGAGAGTTGGTTATGTTCTCAAAGGTTATTAAATCAGTAGGAAGTGTATTTATTAGATATTTTGAATTCTCTTTTGCAGTTTATTTGCAGTTTATTAGGTATGAACTATTAAACTGGAAATGCAATTGTTGGTGATATATTTTGGTATAAAAATTGTGCAGGGAAAAGCTTCTGATGAATACCCTGATGATATAAAGGCACTTATTGGAAAGGAGGCTCTTTTCAAAGTTGAGAAGTTAAGTGACCATGGAACAAAGTATGATGATTCATACAAAGTCAAGAAAACATGTGATGACAAGTTCATAATTGATCTTTTCAATGACAAGACCAAGATTGAAACCCCAACAAAGGTCTGCTTGACATACTTTAATGAAACTGTTTAATACATATCTTAAGTTCAGGATTGTAGTTTCCACTTAATTGTATTAACATTTAATTTGTTTTATTTGTGCAGTTAATTATTGACCCATATGGATCCAACTTTGAATCAGATGACAAAGAACCTTTGTTTACTGATAGTTCTCTTGGTTCTGCTAGCCAATTCTCTTCTGTTGCTGACACAAATGTTTCTGTTGATGACATTTCTCCATTTGGAGATTCAGCTGTTAGTGTGCTAGCTTCCAAACCAGGCAGTGAAGATAGAAGTACATCCAAACCTCCTAGGAAGAAGAGGTTGGTCCAAGTGAAGAATGAAAATTGAAGCTGTTATTATGATACTATAATGAACATCTTTAGAGTAGTATTATGGTTGTTCTTTCATGGATATCAAATTCTATTTTGTATCTCTAAGTATTATGAAGTGTGTCACCATTCTGAGTAGTATTAATGTGTTTGGGTGTTATCTATTATATAATTAGATTTCAGGGATTCTAATGTGTAACTTCCAAGACATATGTTTATTTGAAGCTTCTTTTTATATAACCTACTTATGTTGTTTGTAATGAATTGTTTTTTTTTGTTCTTTTGCTTCTTTTGGAAATACACACACATATTGAAATTACAAATCATCCCCTTTATAATTAACCTGTATTTGATATTTGAACAAGACAAAGTTTGAAATTTAATGATTAAGGTCCTTTGGAAACGGATTTGGATTGGTCACAAATTTCATTGTGGAGCAAAACAAAACTAAATGTTTGGATTCAGTACCCTTCATGAAATCATAACATAGATATTCCAAATTACATGGTTAAAATTCCAGATGTGTTACAAGTCTGATTTTTTTTTTTTGGGGAAATCATTCTTAAACTTAGGAGATTAACAATCCAGATATTCATACAACAATAAGGTCACACTTTTCTACATCTCATATATTCCAGTTCATAGCTCATAAAGAGTGATTGAAAAGATGCAGCAGTTAACGACTGTGAAATTTTTTGACTTCAAATGTGTTTTCCTCTTCAAGATTATAGAACTTCAATTGGTCCCTATCATGGAATCTATTGTCTTTGCAAAATTTGTACCATCCATCGCCAAACACACATTGTCGACGTCTTTTCCTATCCCACTTCATTATCCATTTATGAGTTTCCCCACTAGGCAATAACATGTTGAGTGATTTCGGTCGGTGTTTGAAATGCTCATTCACAATTGATACTGGAACACTATAAAAAACAGAATTTTATATAAATAAAGTCAGGATTTATGTTGAGATGATAAATACTTTAAAGATAAAATTGAAATATTACCAAATTTTGACCCCCCTTGCATAATGCACTTCTCAGAGTAGAACTTCAGAAGGGTTCATTCTCAGCAACAATGTTTACCTTGACTTTGGGTGCAACTATTGTCCTTAATATAATTAGTTCCTCAATTTGTTTGTTGAGATGTGGTTGAAGAATCATTCCATTTTTCTTTTTCCATTCCTCAATATATGTTTTCATTATGTTTTTCTTGCCATTGATCTAAAGTGCCCACAATATTTAAGAAATTTAGATTACATGTTTGGATGAATTATTTGTAAAGGGCAAACTATATTAAATTTTGTCTATATTGGTGCTGTATATTATGGATGTCAATCTGAGTAGTAGATAAGCTTGATCAGTATGCTGCTCCTTTTATTAGAAAAGTAGTATCAATGGACCCTAGAATATTTTCATTTGAATTCCTTATCATTTTAATGAGTTTCCTTTTTTCAGTAAAATGATTTGTGTGTCTTTCATATTTGTTGTTCAACTTTTTTCCTTTCTAGCAAACTTCTCATAGTTCTAATATATATACTTACCTACTCATATTGATTATTGTTTTTATGTCTTCTTGCAGATATTAACGTGCAACGAAAATGTATGCTCTTCGTTTGAGATCTCCCCACAGCAACCCAAGAATTTTTGTCAAACCTGTCAATCCTGCTACGGTATAAATTTTATTTTACACATTTTCTAAATACTGTATACAATGAAGGTATGAAAAACGGTAGAAAGGGGGGGTTTGAATAACGTTTTCAGTACAAAAACTACCACCTTAAAGATTTGTTAATCTTTTCGAGAACTAAGTGCAAAAGATAGAGATAGAAAAGCACACAAGGATTTTATCCTGGTTCACTTGATAAATCACTCAAGCTACTCCAGTCCACCCGTTAAGGTGATTTCTTCCTTCTTAGAATGAAGGCAATCCACTAATCAGGTAAGAGTTACAACTGCACTTGAAACCTACAAGTGACTAACAATTACACTGACTTAGCTCACACTAAGATTCACTCTCTTAGTCTTCTCTAGGATCCGATCAACCTTGATCTCCTAAAGGAAAATCAAACAACTGTTTGAGGTTGGTGTTTACAAGGGTTTGCTTCTGAATAAGCTGAGTGTAAACTAAAATAAATTACAAGATGAAAGAAAGCTTAGAATATTTTGAATATCTTGCGCGTGTGTTGCTTCTCGTATATTTTTCTTCTAGCCGCTTCTTTCAATCTTCAGCCTCTATATATACTCCAAGGATTAGGGTTGAGCGTTGCATGGAAATGCTACCGTTGGAGGGCAGTTCTGGAAAATCCAGCTTCTGCTGTGGCTGAGAACGTTAGGTAGGTCGTCAGGAAGGTACACTTGCTTTTGTACTTGGATAGCGACTTGACCTTTTAACCTAGGAGACTTCTGATCAGAGGAATGCTTCGTATTGGAACTTGTGAAGCAGGTTGATCAGAGTCAGAGGGAAAGCACAGATCCTCTGACCATTGTATCTTCTGATTCTGAACTCAGAGGGAAGAACATGGCCTTCAGAGTTTCTTGCTTCTGGACTTCAGAGTTTCCACTATTCAGCTTCTGGATCTTCAGAGTCTTCTACACCATCGGAACATCTGAACCTTCAGTGTTTCTTGGTTGTCAGAACTTCTGGATCATCAGAGCTTCTAGCGACTGAGTCCTCATCAGAGTTTGTATAGCTTCAGATCTTCTGAAGCTTTTCCACTGTTCATACTGAACATGGTGAATGCGAAAGCGTTGCTTGGGTTACCCTTTATACACAGTGCTTCTGATTTGTATGAAATTGAGTCAGGGTCAGAGCCTGTAAATAGCACACTCAGAAAAACACGTTAGAGTACCACAATTGTTCATATCAAAAGGTTAACTTGTAATCATCAAAACATAGAGTTGTACTACTAGATCAAAACTTGATCTTACAATCTCCCCCTTTTTGATGATGACAAAACTAAGATTTTTGATGAACAATTCTTAAACATTAAACTGAATTCACTCAGAGTTTAGAGATATAGAATAAGACTTATCCTGATGTGAATAGTTTATCTTGCTCATTCTGAATTCAAGTCACTGCTTGATTCTGAGCTTAGCTCCCCCTGAATCTAATACTTGATGAAAACGTTAGTAAAGTCTAGATTCTGAGCTAAATCATATAAGAGTTCAGAGTGAAAAGCTTATGACATAGATGAAAAACGAATAATCAGAGCGCATAAGTGATCAGAGTCATGGACAAGGTATCAGAGTCTTGGGTATCAGAGTCAACTTAGAATCACTTCAGAAGAAGTGAAATGTATTCCTTGTATTTGCCCAGTGACACATCTATGGTCATGAAGGTGGAACTCTTAAAATCTCCAAAAGAAAAATAAGTCACACTAACACATCTTACACATCAAAAACTTGGTTTACTCCCCCTTTTTGTCATAAGCAAAAAGCTTGGGGTGTGAAAAACTTAGCTTGAAGTACAAGGTACTCCCCCTTAGAGAAGGTCTAAGTTGAAAGAAAATGAAGACGATGTAAGAATCAGAGTGAGGCGATAATAAATAGAAGAGTTAATGCAAGGGATGAACGTTTACCACCGGTCAAGTGAGGAAATAGAAGGGTCAGTTACCAAGTACTTAACCTCGAGAAACTGTAAGAGCATTAACTTTCAGAGAGAAAGTGAAGCCTATAAAAACGTTGGAGAGAAAGGTAAGCTTCACACCTCGAATAATATTCAGAAAAAAATGGCATCATACAGAATGGCATTAGAAGAGCTCAGAAGGAAGGCGTTTGAGGAAGATATGTTCCTCAATATTAGGCATCCCGATGGTACAAAGACCATACAAGAGCTGACGAAGACACTGCTTGAAGAAGATCTTGGTCCAGAGAGGGAGAAAGATCTGAAGGAGTTCCTCTGCTTCGTGGAAGAGATTCAGGAGCTTTGCCAGCGGGAGCTGAATCTGCTGGAAGAGAAGGAGACTGTGGAAAAGAGACTCAAGACGACAGAAGATAGTCTAGAAAAAGATGATCTGAGCATCAAACTTGGCAACATAGAGTATGCATTGGATCGTCTGGAGAAGGAAAGAGTGGAGCAGCGCCAAGAATGCAGGAGAATGAGGAAGGATCCTCCATTCTAGATATAGGGAATAATGTATGATGGAAAGAATTATGATGTAAACATAGAACAATTATGAATAAAACAGGTTTTGCAAACATATGTGCCACAAATATATATAGATATATGCATATAGAATCACAAATGAACAAATTAAAGTAAGTAAATAAGCAGAGTTTAAATAAAACAACGTTAAATAAAAAGGAAAAGGAAGAAAAAGAAGAGATCCAAAAAAAAACTAAGATTTGGCAGTACGGCGCAGAAGTTCCATCATCATGTGCTTCAGCTCAATCAGCATGGATTCATGAGTGTCAAGACGTTGTTCCATGATGTCGAGTCTGGATGAGCTTGTCGGAGTAGAGCTGGAAGGAACGTTCTGAGCAGCTTGAGGTTCTGGAATGGAAGCAGAAGCAGCAGGAGTAAACAGAACTGGTGCAAGTCGCTCTGCCTCAGCCTCAGCTTCAAGACGTTCGGCCTCAAGTCTGGCTTGTTCAGCCTGAGCTGCTGCTTGACGGGCAGCTTCTTCTTCTTGTTCTTTCTGTCTCTTGGCTTCTTCAATGGCTTCAAGAAGCTTGGTTCTCTGTTCGAGTTCATGAAGAGCCACCCTCCTAGCAAACCTTTGCTTTGCAGCCTCAATGCTCTGACTTCCCTCTGCATGCAGGAGCTGCAGCATAACGGGAAACTGAGCCACCAGCCAAGTGCTCAAATTGTTCCACTCATCAGTCACATTTTCAGCATTCTCACTGAGGTCAGTCTGACCGTGCACATTGCGGAGCCTCAAGGAGGCTTCATGATTGAAAATATTGATGCACTCAGAGAGAGATGTGGGTTGAAGGTGAGTATAGGGAATGATGGAGAGGTTGGGTGCAGGAGAGGCTGGGTGATTGCTGCTATGAGCTTCAGAGGTACCTTGTGGAGAACCAATGTTAATTATGGGAGCATTTGGTTCAGAGGTTCCACGGTGAGGGTCTGAAGTTTCAACCAGAGGGTGAGGTGATCTAACCGAGGATTGGTTAGATACTGATTGTTCAGGTTCAGGGTCTGGTTGAATTGGCTCTTGTTGGTCAGGGACAGGGTGAGCCTGTTGGACTAAGGGGTCTGCCTCTTGGATAGGATTGGCCAAGATAGGTTCATCTGGGTCAACTAGACGTTCAGGTCTAGGGCCAGGATATTGCCTAGGGCTTGGACAGGTAAGGTAATATTCTTCCAAGGCAGATACCTTCTCTTTCCTAACCTCCATGAATTTTCTAAGTGATTCAGAGGTATTGGAGGGAGGAGAGTCAAAGACATTTATGGGGAAGGATACAGGTGTGAAGGCTGATGAAGAGTCTGTATCCGTGGTTCTGACAGCAGGACGTGCTGATGCTCTGGGAGCAGAGTGATCAGACGTTCTGGGTTGTGGATCTGTTGGTTTGGGTTCTGGTTGGTTGGGGATGATGGGTTCAGAAGTTAATGGGTCGTATGGAATGGTAAGGAGAGAGGTTGGATCTTCTGACCTAGAGGGTTGGTTCTGAAGCAAATTCCAGAGTGGTGCTTCAGTAGGAGAAGGTTGAAAGAATGAAGATCTTGGGGAATGTGGTGGAGAGGTGGTTTGTGCGGCTGGCTGGGATTCATGAATAGGAGTGAGGGGATTTGAAGAGTGTTGGAGTAGGGCAGAAATTGGGAGTGCATCAAATAAATTCAAATCATCATCAGAGGTAAGTGCAGGCTTACTTGTATGTGCTGATGATCGAGTCACTCTGGCAGGAGGTTCAGTCCTTCTGACCTCTGCAGCAGCTGGTTCCACCCGAGTAGGCTTCACCACAATTCTGACTTTCTTCTGCTTCTTCTTTGGAGGACCATCCTCACTATCATCACCATCATCATCATCAGGCTTGCTCTTCGCCTTCTTGACCAGAGGGACATCAGATTCCTCTGAGGATTCGTCCAGAACCATCTTCCTCTTGGTTTTCTTCTTGGGAGGAGAAGGAAACTCTGGAGCTGGTGGAAGTCTGCTGACGAAATCATCAAGGTCAATCTCGAATCCTTGAGCCCTGAGGTCTTCAACATAGCATCTGATGGCTTCAGGATGGTCTGCTTGAGTCCACAGAGGGTAGTCATTCAGAGGCATTCTTCTTCCTCTGATCTCAGAAGATGTGTCCTCATGAGCAGGAGCAATCTTCTTCTGGACCAAACCCATCTTCTTCAGAGAGTTGGCAGTGAAGACATCGCTAACAATTGTGCTCAAATCCTCTGTGCAACCAGCATTGATCAAATCTTGCACCAAGTTGCTTTCAATGAGAAAGTCTGAGATCAGCCTCCCAAAAGGGATATATTTGATGGCTGACTTGATGGAGGAGGTGGTGCGAGACTTCCGGATGCATTCCTTCAAATAGGAGAACAGGAAGTAGGGAAGGCAGATTTTCTCCTTGTCTTGAATGAAGAACAGCATCGCCTTCTGATTGAAGTTGATGTAGTCTGGAGAACTGCCCTTTGGTCGTTGATTGATGCAGTTGAGCAGGATCTTGTGCCAGACCCTGAGTTTGGGTTGAAGGTCCATCACTTTGTAGCTCGTCTTGCCCGGTTTGAAAGTGGTGTACAGGGCCTTATTGACGATGTCCTTGGTTCTGGGTTTCAGCTTCGATTCCGTCAGTGAGAACCGATACCCATGAGCAGTTTCTGCACCTAGCAGATTCACGAATGACTTCTCCGTGATGATGATCTTCCTACCCAGTATGTAAGAGACCACCTGAGTGTCATCACAATCAGCGTGCTTCCAGAATTCCTTTACCAGCTTCTCATACACCGGTCCTCGAAGTCGATTGAAGTAGTTTCCCCAACCTTGAGCTTGGACTTCAGGACGGAGATCAAACCCATTTGCAGCCAAGTTGTCGAGGTTGAATCTCCATTCTGCAAGGACTTGGAGTTCCTCAGGAGGAAATACACAGTGAACGGCACAGCCCCGTTCTGCAATAGGAACAATCTCCTCTTGAGCTTGAGCTTGTTCTTGTGCTGGGTTCTCAGAGCCCCGTTGACCCGTTGCCAACCCGACTACCATGTGAGGGAACTGAGGTGCATCTGCAGTAGATCTTCTGGTTTGTCTCACCATTTTGAAGAGGTTGAAGGTTTGAGGTAGAAGATGAAGTTTGAAGGATGAAAAGAGATCGAGAGAGAAATCACGAAGGAGGCGGTTTTGAAAAGCAGGGAGTGCGAGAGTGAAAACCGGAAGTGAGAGAGAACGTGTGTGTATAGTGGGTTTTATCAAATAACCGTTGTTGATTCAAAAAGCACTTTAAGATCAACGGTTGAAAATTAAAGATAGACAGTAACAGCAAAATACACAATCACACACAGGAGATAAGCATATCTACACGCAATCACAACAGACTGTCACACGGGCACAAGGAACTATGCATCAGAAATTCTGACGCACGTGTTGTTGTCTCAGCTTCAGAGTCAGTACCAGTGGGCACACACACTCTGATTGAGTTACCTTCTGGACTAGACATCTTCTGATCAAGAAGTATCATAGTCAGAGGTTCTGATCTATCTTCACTCTGGACAAAAGTCCATGTTTAGATTTTTCAGAATAAAATTAAATCTATCTTCAGCTAAGGGCTTTGTAAAGATATCTGCCCATTGATGGTCAGTATCAACAAACTTCAGAAGAAGTACGCCCTTCTGCACATAATCTCTAATGAAGTGATACTTTACCTCAATGTGCTTTGCCCTTGAATGCAAGATAGGATTCTTGCTCAACGAAATTGCAGCAGTGTTATCACAATAGATTGGGATATTGCTCTCAAGGATCTGATAATCCTCCAGCTGATGTTTCATCCAGAGCATCTGAGTGCTGCATATTGCTGCTGAGATATATTCTGCCTCTGCAGTTGATAGAGCAATGGTTGATTGCCTCTTGCTTGCCCATGAGACTAGATTGCTTCCCAGAAATTGACAATTTCCAGAAGTACTTTTTCTCTCTGTTCTATCTCCAGCATAATCAGCATCACAATAACCTGAAAGCTTATACTCTGATGTTTTCTTATACATCAAGCCAAGGTTAGTGGTGCCTTTCAGATACCTTAGGATCCTCTTAACAGCAGTTAAGTGGGTTTCCCTTGGATCTGATTGGAATCGAGCACATAAATGAACACTAAATAATATGTCTGGCCTAGATGCAGTTAAGTACAGAAGTGAACCTATCATGCCACGATAGAGCTTCTGACATACTTTACCACTTATATCTTCTTTTTCCAGAATGCATGTTGGATGCATTGGAGTCTTGGCCACTGTAGATTCCAGCATATTGAACTTCTTCAGAAGTTCCTTAGTGTACTTGCTCTGATGGATATATGTTCCTTCTGGTGTTTGATCAACTTGTATTCCCAGAAAGTACTTTAATTCTCCCATCATACTCATCTCAAATTCAGCCTGCATCATCTCAGAAAATTCTTTGCATAGAGATTGATTAGCAGAACCAAATATAATATCATCAACATAAATTTGCACAATTAAGATATCATCTTTATAAGTCTT